>NC_133327.1:682619175-682822740 GCF_042186555.1 Aquarana catesbeiana | reverse complement strand
TAATTGCTCTCCCAAATTCTACCGTGGACAATCTAGCGGAGTCCACTTTATAATGAGAGATAAAAGTGGTTTTCGAAGACCAAGTGGCTGCTTTGCAGATGGTTTCGGCTGATACCCTGCAGTAGGCCGCCCAGGAGGTCGCCATTGCCCTTGTGGAGTGTGCCCTTAAGCCCTCAGGTACTCGTGCATTGTTAGATGCGTAAGCTCTCTTAATGATCTTCACCAACCATGCTGCAATGGTGCGAGAGGTTGCTGCTTGTCCTCTTCTAAACCCATGAGGAATGACCAGTAGGTCCTCTGTCTTCCTTAAATTGCTGGTTGCCAGGAGGTAGGCCTGGATATTCGACTTTATGTCAAGCGGATGTGGATCACCCTGTTCTGTGGATAGGGTGGGGAGACATAGTTCTTGGTTAAAGTGGAAAGATGATGACACTTTCGGGATGAAGCGATCCGATGGTTTTAAGACTACTTTGTCTGGATAGAACATCAAGTATGGTTCCTTAGCCTGTAAGGCCTGAATTTCCGATACCCTTTTAGCTGATGTAATTGCTATTAGGAAAGTGACTTTGAGAGTTAGGTCCCACAGGGAAACATTCTCTAACGGAAAAAATGGCTCATGGGATAAGGCTTCCAACACTACTGAAAGATCCCATGTCGGGAAGGAAGGTTTCCTAGGTGGTCTCAGCTTTAGGCAAGCCTTCTGAAATTGGATGATGAGAGGTTCTTGAGCCCATTTCACTCCTGTCATAGCGGATAGGGCTGATACATGTACCTTCAGGGTACTAGACCTAAGACCTTTATCTAGACCTAACTGGAGAAACTCGAGGATCTGAGGAACTGATGGAGATGCCGGGTTCCAGGATTGCTGTTGTGCGACTAAGAGAAAACTCTCCCAGACCCTTTTATAGGTTTTATTGGTCGTGGATTTTCTGGCCTGGAGGAGAGTGTCTATCACTTTCTGGGAGCAACCTTGGACTAAGAACCTAGTCCTTTCAATCTCCATGCTGTTAGATGCAGCCTCTCCGGAAATGGGTGAAGGAGTTGCCCCTGCGACAGTATATCCGCTGTCATTGGGAGTGTCAGTGGTTCTGCTGTGCTCAATTGGAGGAGCGTCGTAAACCATGGTCGTCTCGGCCAAAATGGGAGGACTGCTAGCACTGTGGCTTTCGACCTCTTGAGTCTGAGTAAGAATCTCGGAATGAGTGGTGTTGGCGGAAATATGTACCCCAAACGGAAGTTCCAGTCGTGTTGTAGGCAATCCGTGCCTTCTGCCGATGGGAAAGGAATTCTGGCTAGATATCTCTGGCATTTCGTGTTGACCGGTGTTGCCGCCAGGTCTATATCCGGTATCCCCCAGGTCTGGGTTATGAGGGTAAAGGCTTGGTGACTTAAGGCCCACTCGTTGTTTGATACAAAGGTCCGACTTAGGGAGTCGGCTAGTTGATTTTGGACTCCTGGGACATACGCTGCCGTTAATCCCGACAGGTTCAGCTGTGCCCACTCGAGGACTGGACGGACTTCCCGCATCATGGAGCGACTCCTGGTGCCCCCCTGCCTGTTGATATAGGCAACTGCCACTCTGTTGTCCAATTTTAGCAGGACCTCTTTCCCCCTGAGGAGGGGGCTGAAGGCTAACAGAGCTTGGAAAGCTGCTTTCATCTCCAATATATTTGAAACCACGTTCTGTGTTCTGAATGTCCAAAGGCTCTGGACTGCGTGATGGCGGTAGTGTGTCCCCCAGCCCTTCAGGCTGGCGTCTGAAGTAATTATTTCCTGAGGAAGAGGGACTATATGCCTGCATCTCTTCAGATTGTTCAATCTGGTCCACCACCAGAGTGATTGTTTTATTTCTTTCTGGACTACGATCGGCTGAGACAATGATACCCCGTTCCATTGTTTTAACAATGATGCTTGCAGAGGTCTGGTGTTCCATTGGGCCCATTGTACCATTGGGATGGTTGCTGAGAATGACCCCAGTATGCTGAGGTACTCCCGGGCTGGTAGTGTGGTAGAGGCTAATAACTTTCTTGCCTTCTGAATGAGGCTGGGAATTTTTTCCTGCGGAAGTTCCACCGTATTGAGACGGGTGTCTAGTTCCGCCCCCAGGAATATCATTCTCTGAGTGGGCTGCAGATTGCTTTTCCCCCAGTTTATGATCCAGCCGAAGTTTTGTAGGGTGGTAATCAGAATGGATCGATGCAGTAGAAGGGAATCCTGATTGTCTGCTAGCAAAAGGATGTCGTCCAGGTAATGATGGACCCTCAATCCTTGTTCTCTTAGTAAGGCTATTACTGGCAGTAAGATTTTTGTGAATGTCCTTGGAGCGATGGAGATCCCGAACGGGAGGCTTCGGAATTGAAAATGATGTAGACCTACCGCAAAGCGGAGAAATTTTTGGAATGAGATGTGAATGGGGACGTGCAGATAGGCGTCTTGTAAATCGACGGAAAGCATCCAATCCCCGATATTCATGGCCCGAAGAATTGACTGGAGGCTCTCCATTTTGAATGTCTCGACTAAGATTGAGCGATTGAGATTCTTTAGATCTAAGACAGGGCGTAGATCCCCCGATTTCTTCTTCACCAGAAACAACGGGGAGTAGAATCCCGTTGACCTTTGGGATATTGGAACTTCCACTATGGCTTCCTTTTGTAACAGGTCTTGGACGTACTTTGTCAGTAGCATCCTTTTTTCCCGAGATGCAGGTAATCTGGTTACAGAGAATTGGTCTCTTGGAGCCCGTGTCTTGAATTTCCATTTGTGGCCGAACTGGACAGTGTCTATCGTCCATGGGTCCTTTATTGTATCCGCCCAGACCTGCTTGAAACTCATGAGTCTGGCCCCCACTAAAGCTGGTTGGGCGGACGCACCTTCAAAAAGACTTTTGTTCCCCTGACGCAGGGGTCTTAGACTTTTGGAGCTTGAGGAATGATGACTGGGGATTCTTCCAGTTCCTCCTATACTCTTTCCTGTAGGATCTTGCCTCTCTGTATTTATCTGGCAGATTTCTTCTAGAAACCGGTGGTCTCTGCTGCCTGGGCCTCCTATCTGAAGGGATGAGTCCCGATTTTCCCCCCGTGACTTTAGAAATAGCCACGTCCAGTTTTTCTCCAAAAAGGTTTACGCCATCAAAGGGTATTTTGCACCAATTGGATTTTGAGGAGGGATCTGCCGACCAGGGTTTTAACCAGAGCGCCCTTCTGGCCATTACTGAGCTTAACATTGCTCTTGAAGTGGTTTTAATTATATCCACAGAGGCTTCTGCGACAAAGTCGCCTGCAAGACTAAGTTCTTGGAGTGCTGAGATAACTTTCTCCTGCTCTATTCCTTCCGATACCAGCTTCTCGGCCATCGTGGACCAGCTTGAGATAGCCTTACCGACGGCAGCCAATGCTATTGCTGGCCTGCAAGCGCCACCTGCCGAGAGGTAGGTTCTCTTAAGATCCAGATCGATCTTTCTATCCAGGACGTCTTTGAATGTGACTGCATCCTCTATTGGAAGTGTTACGTGCCTGGCGAGGCGCATTAGGGAGGAGTCGACCACTGGAGGAGATATTAGTGGGTTGACGTTAGGCTCTTTAAGTGGATAGAGTTTTGATAATCTGTTGCTGAGGCCAGGTTTTTTCTCTGGCTTTTGCCACTCATCCTTAATTAGATCCTCAAGTTCCTCAATGAACGGGAAGTTCTCTGGGTCTTTTTTAAGATTTGGAAAGTATTTCCTCACTTTTTGAGGAGTTTCTTTTTCTTCCACCCAGTCGATCGCCTCTTTTACTGACTTCACGAATGGGTCGATCAATGAGAAGTCGAAGCCGGTGGATGCCTCTAGATCATCAGTGTCAGAGAGAGGGTCTGACGTCTTTGATGATGATGGGGCAGTGGATGAGGTACTTTGTATAGGTCTGCTGGCTTCTGGCTCTGCAACTTGTGGTGATGGATCAATTGGTTCTCTTGCCTCTGTTTCTCTGTCTTTAGCTGCCTCAATGAAGCATGTGCGACAGGCCAGTTTGTCTGGAAGTGCTGTAGCACCGCAAATCCAGCAGGAGTTCCCGGGTGGACGGGAAGGCTGGGTGACAGGAGATTTCCTGCGCGCAGGGGATTTTTTGTGGTGGGAGCGACTATGCCTTGATCTTGATCGGCTTCTCCTGCGACTTGATCTGCTCTTCCTGCGACTTGAGCGGCTTCTGCGATTTGAGCGACTTCTGCCGCGCTCTGAGCGACTCTGCCTGTGGCTTGAGCGGCTCCTTCTTGAAGGCTCCCCTCGTCTTGAATGTGACGATCTGGAAGACCTGGTGGGGCTGTTCAATTTAAACAGCATTAGTGAGGGCTCTCTTTTTCCTTCTCTTCATACTTACCCATCACCCCCTCTTACCTAGTAGGCTGGCGATGGTCTACCTGGGCAACGGTCTCCATGAAATGTGATGAATCAACCTATAATTATATAGGTGACTTAGCATGCATGGGATAGCAGATAGTAAACAAGCAAAGAAAAAAGCCATCATAGATCTTACCTGGGCGTGGAGATAGCAAGAGAGAGACAGGGTAGATTAGCAAAAGAAATCCGGTCAAAATTCCCCCTTACAGGCTCAGGAGAGAAGAGACAAGAAAATGCTGACATTACAGCATTTTTAAACTTGCCGCCGTCTCGGGGTGATGACGTCACGCTCGAGCATGCTCAGATGCGCTCTGAGGCCTCCGACGCCATTTTGGAAGCTGGAAAGTGGGATGTCCTGACAAGCTGGAGCTATGGAGACAGACAGGAGGGGAAGTTACCCACAGGTGCACAGAAAGGAGCTGGAGACCGCTGCGATCCATAAACCTGTTTAAGGTTTGTAATGTATTGTAACATACCCCTGAGACCATCAGAGTGGGGTTCCTTCCATTGAGCTCATTTAGAGGCTGTACAGGATAGGACTTCCACCCAGGAGAGGCTAGAACCTGGCTGGGGCGAATGTTTTAGGTAAGGGATGCATGTTTTCGGTCCTTGACAGGTGAGGAAAAAAAGGAGAATGCTGGGGCAGGGGCTCTCTCAGACTTTAATAGCTACGCGGTCCTATCAGGTTGCGGGGGCGGAGCCACAACCCATAGGTGTATGCTGCCATGATGCGACAGGAAATTAGATTTTTTTTTTCAATTTTTTTATTGGATATGTTTTACAGCAGAAAGTAAAAAATGTTTGTTTGTTTTTCAAAATTGTCAGCGTTTGTTCATAGCGCAAAAAATAAAAACCGCAGAGGGGATCAAATACCAACAAGAGAAAGTTATATTTGTGGGAAAAAAGGACATACATTTTATTTGGTTACAGTGTTGCAATTGTCAGTTAAAGTAATGCAGTGCTGTATCGTAAAAAAGGGCCTGGTCACGAAGGGGGGTAAATCTTCTGGAAGGGCAAGTGGTAAAGTGACATCATAAAAAAACAATCAATAAATAGTGTATTACATGCTGTTCATACTCACTCAGTCACTATGAGATTCATTTTCTGTATTCTACAAAAAAACCTGCTTGACCCTACCGCTCTCTATCTCCCCCTTCTGTCCATGTCTCCAATGCATTTTGGGATTTTGCAGAGCAGTGTTGGCAGTTCTGCACATGCTCAGTTTTCAGTGAGTTTCTATGCTGAGCATTTCCTCCCTATCACATCTGAGCAGCCCATGTGACTATAGAGTCACACACGTGGGCAGATACACAGTGGTAAATGACAACCCACTCCCTCCCTCCTCCTCCTCACACACTAACCAGCTAAACACAATAGGGAATGATATATTACATGTAGATCGATGGAGGCTTCATCTCCCTCTTATTTTAAGACACAGGCTGGAGGAGGGAGCTTCCATCCTGAAGCAAGCTAACTGATGATCCTCAAGCCCTTCCTGCACTCCATTCTGAAACAACTAATTGATGATCCTTGTGCCCTTCTTGCTCTCCATTGTGAAGCAAGCTAACTGAAGCTCCCTGAGCTCTTTCTGTTCTCCACCCTTAACCAAACTGATGCTCTTTGAGCTCTTCCTATTGTCCATCATGACTCAAGCTAAATGATGCTCCTTGTGCTCTTCTTGTTCTACATCCTGAAGCAAGATAACTGATGCTGTTTAATCTCTTCCTGTTCTCCATCCTAAAGCAAGCTCGCTGATGCTCATTGTGCTCTTCCTGCTCTCCATCCTGAAGCAGACTAACTGTTGCTCCTTGAGCGCTTTCTGTTCTCCCTTCTGAAGCAAGCTGATGCTATTTGAGCTTTTTCCTGTTCTCCATCCTAAAGCAAGCTAACTGATGATCCTTGGGCACTTTCTGCTCTCCACCCTGAAGCCACTAATTGATTCTCCTTGATCTATTCCTTCTTTCCATCCTGAAGCAAGCTAACTGAAGCTCCTTGAGGTCTTCCTGTTCTCCATCCTGAAGCAATCTAACGCACGCTCCTTGTTCTCTTCCTGCTCTCCATCCTGAAGCAAGCTAACTAATAATCCTTGAGCCCTTCTTGCTCTGCATTTTGAAGCAAGCTAGCTGATGCTGCTTGTGTGCTTCCTCCTCTCCATACTGAAGCAAGCTAACTGATGTTCCTTGAGCTCTTCCTGTTCTCCATTCTGAAGCAAGCGTACTGATGCTCCTTGAGATCTTCTTATTCTCCATCCTGAAGCAAGCTAACTGATGCTCTTTGAGCTCTTCCTATTCTCCATCCTGAAGCAAGCTAACTGATGCTCTTTGATCTCTTCCTGTTCTCCATCCTAAAGCAAGCTCAATGATGCTCATTGTGCTCTTCCTGCTCACCATCCTGAAGCAGACTAACTGATGCTCCTTGAGCTCTTTCTGTTCTCCCTCCTGAAGCAAGCTGATACTACTTGAGCTTTTTCCTGTTCTCCATCCTAAAGCAAGCTAACTGATCTTCATTTTCTCTTCCTGTTCTCCATCCTGAAGCAAGCTTACCGATGCTCCTTGAGCTCTTCTTATTCTCCATCCTGAAGCAAGCTAACTAATGCTCCTTGATCTCTTCCTGTTCTATATCTTGAAGCAAGCTAACTGATGCTCTTTGATCTCTTCCTTTTCTCTATCCTGAAGCAAGCTAAATGATGCTCCTTGTGCTCTTCCGATTCTGCAATGTGAAGCAAGCTAACTTATGTTCCTTGAGCTCCTCCTGCTCTCCATCTGTAAGGTACCCGTGGTAGGTAGTGTCCGAAGAGGAGCTTGTATGCTGAGGATTCAGACGAAAACATATTTAGGCAGGTCAAGTCGGCAACAGATCAGGCAAAATGGTACAAAATCGAAATCCAAAGAATGGTCAGGCAGGCAGAGGTCATACATGAACTGGCAGTGAAGTACCAAATCAGCAGGCTGGAGAGTGGTCAAGAATTCAGGCAGATGTTCAATACACAGTAGTCAAAATCACAGAGCTATCAATATACCCAGGGAGCAAGTCCAAACAAATGGGCACTGAGTAACAGGAAGTGCTGCTATTTATGGGCTGCTTAATTGTACATTGTCTGCAGCTGGCAGAAGGTGGGGCTAGTGAGTCCAAGGCAATGCATCAAGTTGGGAGAACATGGCAATAATTCCAGACCTCCTCCGTGGCACAACAGGTAAGACTGTAGCTGTGAAACCAGGAACATCCCGGTTCAAAGACATCCAGGTACATGACACCATCCTGAAGCAAGCTAACTGATGCTCTTTGATCTCTTCCTGTTCTCCATCCTAAAGCAAGCTCACTGATGCTCATTGTGTTCTTCCTGCTCTCTATCCTGAAGCAAACTAACTGATGCTCCTTGAGCTCTTTCCGTTCTCCCTCCTGAAGCAAGCTGATATTACTTGAGTTTTTTCCTGTTCTCCATCCTAAAACAAGCTAACTGATGTTCCTTGGGCCCTTCCTGCTCTCCATCCTGAAGCAACTAATTGATTATCCTTGATCTCTTCCTTCTTTCCATCCTGAAGCAAGCTAACTGATGCTCCTTGATCTCTTCCTGTTCTCCATCCTAAAGCAAGCTAACTGATGTTCATTGTGCACTTTCTTCTCTCCATTCTGAAGCAAGCTAACTGATGATCCTTGAGCCCTTCCTGCGCTCCATCCTGAAGCAACTAATTGATGATCATCGAGCCCTTCTTGCTCTCCATCTTGAAGCAAGCTAACTGAAGCTCCTTGAGCCATTCCTGCTTTCCATCATGACTAAAGCTAACTGAAGCTCCTTGATCTCTTCCTGTTCTCCATCCTGAAGCAAGCTAACTGATGCTCCTTGATCTCTTCCTGTTCTCTGTCCTGAAGCAAGCTAAATGATGCCCCTTGTGGTCTTCCTGTTCTACACCCTGAAGCAATCTAATTGATGTTTCTTGAGCTCCTCCTGCTCTCCATCCTGAAGTAAGCTATCTAATGCTCTTTGATCTCTTCCTGTTCTCTATTCTAAAGCAAGCTCACTGATGCTCATTGTGCTCTTCCTGCTGTCCATCCTGAAGCAGACTAACTGTTGCTCCTTGAGCTCTTTCTGTTCTCCGTCCTGAAGCAAGCTGATACTACTTGAGCTTTTTCCTGTTCTCCATCCTAAAGCAAGCTAACTGATAATCCTTGGGCACTTCCTGCTCTCCACCCTGAAGCCACTAATTGATTCTCCTTGATCTCTTCTTTCTTTCCATCCTGAAGCAAGCTAAGTGATGCTCCTTTATCTCTTCCTGTTCTCCATCCTAAAGCAAACTAACTGATCTTCATTGATCTCTTCCTGTTCTCCATCCTGAAGCAAGCTTACAGATGCTCCTTGAGCTCTTCCTATATTCCATCCTGAAGCAAGCTAACTGATGCTCCTTGATCTCTTCCTGTTCTATGTCTTGAATCAAGCTAACTGATGCTCTTTGATCTCTTCCTGTTCTCCATCCTGAAGCAAGCTAACTGATGCTCCTTGAGATCTTCCTATTCTCCATCCTGAAGCAAGCTAACTAAAGCTCCTTGAGCCCTTCCTGCTCTCCATCATGACTCAAGCTAACTGAAGCTCCTTGAGGTCTTCCTGTTCTCCATTCTGAAGTAAGCTAACACATGCTCCTTGTTCTCTTCCTGCTCTCCATCCTGAAGCAAGCTAACTAATAATCCTTGAGCCCTTCTTGCTCTGCATTTTGAAGCAAGCTAGCTGATGCTGCTTGTGTGCTTCCTCCTCTTCATCCTGAAGCAAGCTAACTGATGCTCTTTGATCTCTTTCTTTTTTTTATCCTGAAGCAAGCTAAATGATGCTCCTTGTGCTCTTCCGGTTCTACATTGTGAAGCAAGCTAGCTGATGTTCCTTGTGCTCCTCCTGCTCTCCATCTGTAAGTTATCTGTGGTAGGTAGTGTCCGAAGAGGAGCTTGTATGCTGAGGATTCAGACGAAAACCTAGTCAGGCAGGTCAAGTCGGCAACAGATCAGGCAAAATGGTACAAAATCGATATCCAAAGAATGGTCAGGCAGGCAGAGGTCATACACGAACTGGCAGTGAAGTACCAAATCAGCAGGCTGGAGAGTGGTCAAGAATTCAGGCAGAGGTTCAATACACAGGAGTCAAAATCACAGAGCAATCAATATACCCAGGGAGCAAGTCCAAACAAATGGGCACTGAGTAACAGGAAGTGCTGCTATTTATGGGCTGCTTAATTGTACATTGTCTGCAGCTGGCAGAAGGTGGGGCTAGTGAGTCCAAGGCAATGCATCAAGTTGGGAGAACATGGCAATAACTCCAGACCTCCTCTGTGGCACAACAGGTAAGACTGCAGCTGTGAGACCAGGAACATCCCGGTTCAAAGACATCCAGGTACATGACACCATCCTGAAGAAAACTAACTGAAGCTCCGTGATCTCTTCCTGTTCTCCATCCTGAAGCAAGCTTACTGACATAGGTGTGCCAGGTGTGCCTGGGCACACCCTAATCACCCCAAGCGCATCAGCATCATTACTCTGTGTGCCTGCGGGGAGATGGGAAATATCTCCCTCTGACCAGTTCTGCCATTAATAAAGTGCTACCATACCTCTCTTTCACTACATCAACTCTGCCATAAGAGTGTGTTTAATATACATATCCACATACATACATACATGCGCATGTGTGTTTGAGCTTTGGGGTGCACACCCTAATGCAATAGACTGCGCACACCTATGCTTACTGATGCTCCTTGAGCTCTTCCTGTTCTCCATCCTGAAGCAAGCTAACTGATGCTTCTTGAGCTCTTCCTATTCTCCACCCAGAAGCAAGCTATCTGATGCTCCTTGATCTCTTCCTGTTCTCTATCCTGAAGCAAGCTAAATGATGCCCCTTGTGGTCTTCCTGTTCTACATTCTGAAATAAAGTTAACTGATGTTTCTTGAGCTCCTTCTGCTCTCCATCCTGAAGCAAGCTATCTGATGCTCTTTGATCTCTTCCTGTTCTCTATTCTAAAGCAAGCTCACTGATACTCATTGTGCTCTTCCTGCTCTCCATCCTGAAGCAGACTAACTGAAGCTCCTTGAGCTCTTTCTGTTCTCCCTCCTGAAGCAAGCTGATACTACTTGAGCTTTTTCCTGTTCTCCATCCTAAAGCAAGCTAACTGATGATCCTTGGGCCCTTCCTGCTCTCCATCCTGAAGCCACTAATTGATTCTCCTTCATCTCTTCCTTCTTTCCATCCTGAAGCAAGCTAACTAATGCTCCTTGATCTCTTCCTGTTCTCCATCCTAAAGCAAACTAACTGATGTTCATTGATCTCTTCCTGTTCTCCATCCTAAAGCAAACTAATTAATGCTCCTTGTTTTCTTCCTGCTCTCCATCTTAAAGCAAACTAACTGATGTTCATTGTACTCTTCCTTCTCTCCATCCTGAAGCAACTAATTGATCATCATTGAGCCCATCTTGCTCTCCTTCTTGAAGCAAGCTAACTGAAGCCCCTTGAGCTCTTTCTGCTTTCCATCATTACTAAAGCTAACTGAAGCTCCTTGAGCTCTTCCTGTTCTCCAATCCTGAAGCAAGCTAACTGATACTCCTTAAGCCTTTTCTGCTCTCCATCCTGAAGCAAGCTAACTGATGGTCCTTGAGCCCTTCCTTCTTCCCATTGTGAAGCAAGCTTACTGATGCTCCTTGAGCCCTTCCTGTTTTTCATCGTGACACAAGATAACTGATGATCCTTGAGACCTTCCTGTTCTCCATCCTGAAGCAAGCTAATGGATACTCCTTGTGCTCTTCCTGCTCTCCACCCTGAAGCAAGCTAACTGATGCGCTTTGAACTCCTCCTGCTTTCCATCCTGAAGCAAGCTACCATGGTCCTGGGCTCCCCAGAGAGTCCCAGCAGGCGGCAGCAGGAAGGATGGGTCCCATTCCTAATATTTTAAACATTACTGGGAAGCTGTAGGGTCACTTTTACTGAAAAGCCGGTTGCCAGCTTTGGATAAGACAGTACGAAGCTTGAATCTCAGGACTGGATGGACAGAAACAGAAACCGTTCTCATACAGTATAAATAATCCATCTGTTTATTTATAGGTTCAGCCTTATATCTGGAAAGATTGGTTACTCGGGATTAATATCCTTTCCCATCTTGTATTAAACCAACCACTCTGTTTTTTTTTGTTTTTTTTATAGCCATTATTCCACCATGGCGGGAAAAGGAGTACAGAACAGTCTTAACTTATCAAGAAATATGATATCCATAATAAAAAAAAAAAACCCTGAGAAATCTTCCCTAAAGACACATTAAATCCAACTTTCCTTCTTAGGTCTCTCCATAAAAAATCCACCTCTGGCCCCAGGGAGAAGTTCTCAGCAGAAGCGAAGGATCCTTCCTCCCTCCACCCCCAGTTTATAAATATTCTTTACCTTGTTAATAAAGTAGATTTAATTAGCATTTACATCTACTTGTCCCCTAATGAGAGCCTGAAAGACTGAGATAAATTGACTTGCCCAATGTGACTTTGAGCTGACACTAAGGGGACAATTCATTAAACGATGGTACGGAGGAGCCACTGGGGTAATACGGCTTGGAATCTCTAACAGAAATAATTGCTCTTAATAACCTTGTAAGATTTCCATTGCAAACACCGTTCCCGGCGAATCGAGCCCTGCATCTGCTGGAAGAACGGGAGATGGTTGGGTTGACATAAGATCATTGTCATGCCGCCCGCCGAAGTGCTCCGGCCATGTTCTACACAGCGGGTGATGGGCTATAATAGGCTTATTCAGCGACTTCAGAAAGGTTCATTGTGAATGGTGGCTTTGAGTTACTGAACGCTGCCCATTTTTCTTACCCAATAAGCCGTATCGGTAATTCAATTGTGAATAAAAACTCTAAAAAATGTAAAATTAATAAGAGGTGGGGTTTTTTTTTTGGCATGCAAAGTGTCTTCTGTCAATAATCGTTTTCCTCTACCATCCCAGGCATCGATAAGATGCATTGAGGTTCTTGTGGTAACACAAACTATTCGAGGTTCATTTGCCTGATTGCTAAAATGTGCCCAACCTGGATGGGCAAAACAGCGATTGCTAGTAGGGTTGTCCCGATACCACTTTTTTAACCGCTTTCCGACCGCCGCACACAGATGTACGTCGGCAGAATGGCACAGGCGGGCAAATGGGCGTACCTGTACGTCCCTTTGAGTTTGCCGCTTATCGGGCGCCCGCCGTGGGAGCGGGCCCGCGGGTCCCTGGAACTCCATCTCTCCAAGCACCAAAGCCAAGAGTCTCGGAGTCATCTTTGACTCAGGAATGACAATGGATGCACAAATAGGATCAGTAGTTAGCGGATCCCACCATCTCCTCCGCCTGTTACGTAGACTCATCCCCTTCATCCCAGAAGAGGACAAAGCGGCAGTAGTTGGAACAATCATCAATTCCCGACTCGACTACGCAAACTACGTAGGATTACCCCAATATCAGCTTGCGCGCTTACAACTCATCCAAAACACGGCGGCATCATTCCCAAATACCGCTACAAAGCAAAGGGAGAATGAAGATTCGCAGTCCAAGGACCTCGGCTATGGAACGCTCTTCCGACCTACATCCACATGGAAGAAAACCATCAGGCCTTCAGGAAAAAACTAAAGACCTTCCTTTTCTAAGAAGCTGACAACAGAGAACGCATCTAGCGCCTTGAGGCGATTCAGTTCGCATTTGCAGCGCTTTACAAATCATTCATTCATTCATTCATTCATTCATGATTGCAGTGTGGAGAGGTAGAACAGGGAGATGCCAATGTAAACAAAGCATTTCCCCGTTCTGCCTAGTGACATGACAGAAATCCACTACTCCCTGTGATCAAGAGCAGTGATCGCTGTCATGTCAGTGGAAGCCCATCCCCCCACAGTTAGAACACCTCCCTAGGACACACTTAACCCCTTGATCGCCCCCCCTAGTGTTTAACCCCTTCCCTGCCATTGTCATTTACACAGTAATCAGTGCATTTTTACAGCACTGATCGCTGTATAAATGACAATGGTCCCAAAATGTTGTCAAAAGTGTCCGATGTGTCCGCCATAATGTCGCAGTCACGATAAAAATCGCAGATCGCCGCCATTACTAATAAAAAAATAATAATAAAAATGCTAGAAATCTATCCCCTATTTTGCAGACGCTATAACTTTTGCGCAAACCAATCAATATACGCTTACATTTTTTTTTTACCAAAAATATGTAGAATACATATCAGCCTCAGCCTAAACCGAGGAAAAAAGTTTTTTTTTTTAATATATTTTTTGGGGATATTTATTATAGCAAAAAGTAAAAAATATTGCTTTTTTTCAAAATTGTGGCTCTTTTTTTGTTTATAGCGTAAAAAAATAAAAACCGCAGGAGGTGATCAAATACCACCAAAAGAAAGCTCTATTTGTGGGGAAAAAGGGACGTCAATTTTGCTTGGGTGCAACGTCGCACGACCGCGATATTGTCAGTTAAAGCGACGCAGTGCCGTATTGCAAAAAGTGCTCTGGTCAGGAAGAGGGTAAATCCTTCCAGGGCTGAAGTGCTGTAGACCGAGTACAAGTACTGATACTTTTTTCAAGTACCCGCCGATACCGATTACTGATTTTCCTTGTCAAAAGAAGTTTATTGAGTATACAATGTTATAAAGATACATAAAGTAAGTTTACAAGGATCTATAAAGTAAGCTCATTGTTTTACAGTAGGGTTTATATAGGTAAATATCATGAAATTTCAAATATTAAACATTGGGTTCACGTAAACCTAAATTAAAGATATATATCATTTCCTTAGTTACTTTTGTAGGTATTTAAATGATTTATACCTACTATACATATTGTTTACAAGTAGAGTGTATATAGGTCAAATAAATTCTGATAATGAGCTTTAATCGTAAGGTGGAGAAAAGGAAAGAGAAAGAAGAAAAAGGGTTGAAAGGTAGAGGTATGGTCCACAAGGTTGTCCCGCTCGTTAGTTTATTATTCTTTTTAGTTCTCTTTGAAGCCTTAGAATGGGTGTCTCTGTAAGTCATTTAATCTGTTACCATGGCAACAGGACAGAGTCATTTAAATTTGACAGGAACTGTTGTTTTATCCAAGGATGCCAAAGTTTTTCAAATTTTGGAATTTGATTTTGATCGATGGCTACCATCTTAGCATGGGACATTGTATTATTCATTCTGTGAATTGTTTCTGCTAGTACCAATGTAGGAGATTTCCATGCCTTGGCCACTGTTTGTTTTGCAGCCGTTATTAGTTGGATCATAAGTTTGAATTGAGAGAGTGTTAACCATTCCGATTTTAGATTAAGTAAAGTTAAATATGGATCTGGTTGTATTATTTTTTTAAATATTTTAGATGCAATCACGAAGACTTCCTTCCAGAAGGTTTGGATTACTGGGCACGTCCACCATATGTGTAAATATGTGCCTATTTCTGGGCATCCTCGAAAACAAAGAGTTGAGGTATTAGGTGAATATTTTGCCACTCTAGCGGGTACAAGGTACCAGCGAGTTAGGACTTTATAATTTGTCTCCAGTGCTAAGATGTTGGGTGAAGATGACTTAGATGTGAGCCATATGTTAGAGCAGTCCGTGTCTTCTAAAGTTCGTCCCAGGTCCTCCTCCCACCTCTGAACGTAAGAGGGTCTATTAAGATTTGCTACTCCATATAATTGATTATAAAGTGATGAAATTGTACCTTTAGCAAATGGATCTTTTGTACAGATTGATTCAAAAATGGATAATTGGGATAATGGTGTATCCCCCTTTAGGAATGGTGTATAGAAATTTTTGATTTGGAGATATCTAAATATCTCAGAGTTTGGTAGATCACATTTTTCTCTAAGCGATGGGAATGAAAGGAATGATTTAGATGCTATGAAGTCATTTAGTGTCTGAATGCCTGATGTTGTCCAAGCTTTAAAAGAATTTGGGTAGATCCATGCTGGATAAAAGGCCGGATTTCTGATAAAAGAAAGGAGAGGATTGTGTGGAGATTGTAACTGATATTTGGTTTTTAGTTTATCCCAGAGAGATAAGAAGTGTTTAGTTATGGGATTATGAATTTTAAAGCGGTCTTTAGGATCAAGCCATAATAAATTTGATATTAATAGAGGGTCATTTTCTGAAGCCTCTATAAATACCCATAATGGGATTTCCTGTTTTGCATGGTATTTGGACAGACTGGCCAAATGTGCTGCTCTGTAGTAGTTAGTAAAATTAGGGTATCCCAGGCCTCCTTTATTTTTGGGAAGATGTAGTGTGTGTATAGGTATACGTGGTTTAGAAGAGCCCCATATAAACAAAGTTGCTCTTTTTTGTACTATTCTCAAAAAATAGGAAGGAATTGGAATAGGGAGGACTCTGAATAGATAAAGCAATTTGGGTAGAATAGTCATTTTGATTGCATTAATCTTCCCTATCCAGGATAAAGGAAGTTGCGACCATTGTTTTATTAGATTTGTGATCTGTCTTAATACAGGAGGATAATTGGTTGAGAATAAGTCAGAATGAGATGCTGTTAAATGAATTCCAAGATATGGGATTGATTTTTCTGCCCATGTGAATGGGAGTGCAGCCCTAGCCGGGATCAATTCCATGTTTGTGAGTGAAATATTAAGCACTAGGCATTTCTTAGGATTAATCATAAGGCCGGATAGGGCTGCAAATCCATCAAGAGCTGGTATTAAGTTAGGACCAGAGACCTGTGGTGATGATAGAAAAAGTAATATATCGTCTGCAAATATACATAATTTGTGTGTAATACCTCCTACTTCAATGCCAGTTATAGTTTGGTTTGTTCTGATGTATTGGGCCATGGGTTCGAGTATAAGGGCAAATAATAAGGGAGATAATGGGCAACCCTGTCGGGTACCTCTTTCGATATTAAAGGCTTCAGATTTGTATCCAGCATATTTTATATAGGCTTTGGGTTTATTATATAATGCATTGATCCATGTTAAAAAGTGGGGTCCAAAACCCCATTTTTGTAATGAATATTGCATATATTGCCAGGATACTGTGTCAAATGCCCTCTTAATATCGAGAGATAGAAAACATAAAGGGATTTTCCGTTTTTTAGCAATATGTGCCAATAACACTGCCCTGCGTATATTATCGCCTGCCTGTCTATTTGGCATGAAGCCTACTTGATCTCTATGTATTAATTTTCCTATAATGCTATTGAGGCGTTTTGCTATTATTTTTGCTAATAATTTAATATCGAGGTTTAACAGAGAGATAGGCCGATAATTCACACAGGAAGTATCATCAGAAAGGGGTTTTGGGATCATACAAACAATTGCCATTAGTGTTTCTTGCCGAAAAGAATGTCCTTCTAGAAGTTTGTTAAAAGTTTCAGTGAGAATGGGAGAGAGTATTTCTGAGAATGTTTTATAGTATAAAGCCGAGTAGCGGTCTGGGCCTGGTCTTTTGTTAAGTTTTAGGTCTTTTATGGCGTTAGCAACTTCATCTATAGTTATAGGCTCATCCAAACTGCTTTTTTGATTCTGAGATAACTCAGGTAAGGTTATTTTTGAGAAGAAGGATTCAGCCTCTGTAGGATTAAATTCATTGTTTGTCTTGTATAAAGTTGCGAGATGTGAGTGAAATGTATGGACTATTTTAACTGGATTACAAGTGTAAACATTTTTTGATAATTTCAAACGTATTGGTTTGAAAGATTTGTTAGTTGAATTTAATGCCCGAGCCAAATATGTACCTGGTTTGTTTGTATTCATGTAGAAATTGTGTTTGGAGCGTTTGAGGGATTTATCAACTGACTCAGTGAGAAATAGATCGTATTCCAATCTAGATTTTTCCAGATGAGATTTTGTACTCTGAGATGGATTATCTTGAAATGATATGTAGGCTGCATTAAAATTGAGTTCTAGTTTTTTTGCTAGATTTTTGCGTTCCCGTTTAAATAGTGCCATTTGTCTTTGTATTGTACCACGCAAGACAGGCTTATGAGCTTCCCACAGTGTTATTGGGGAGATGTCTGTTGTATTATTAATTGATATGTATTCCTTTAAAGCTTGTTCAATGGCCATCTGATGTAGTGGGTGTTTGAGCATTATGTCCGGTAAGTACCACGTTGGGTCATGCGCTTTTGGTATGGCTGAGGCTATAGTAGTGTATACTGCATTATGGTCAGACCACGGAATCGGAATTATATCTGATGCAATAATTTCTGGTATCATTCCTATTGTTAGAAAAATATGATCTATTCTGGTGAAGGTTTGATGAGGGTGCTAGAAATAAGTGAATTTCTTTTTCATTGGGTTACTTTCTCTCCATGAATCTACCAGCTTGTATTTGGAAAGAAGTTGAGAAAAAGGTAATCTAGAGGTTATTTTGGATGGTGTAAAAGGTGATTTATCTAGAAATGGGAGGAGGACCTGGTTCGAATCCCCACACATTATCACTGTTCCTATTTTGTGTGTATTAATCACTTGTAATATATGTGAGAGGAATGGTGTAGGTTGTTTGTTAGGAGCGTAGTAGGAAATCACCGTGATTGCTGTATCCATTATATAACCCATGAGTATCAGGTATCTACCTTCTGGGTCTTTAATTTCTGATGATAAGGTGAATGGTGTGGATCGGTGAAATGCAATTAGAGTTCCCCTTTGCTTGGTACAGGCAGAAGCCGTGTAAATTTGTTGATAAAAAGGAGAAATATATTTTGGAGTAGAATCTTTGGTGAAGTGTGTTTCTTGGAGGCATACTATGTGAGCCTTCTTGTTATGGAAAGTACGGAAGGCTTTGGTCCTTTTTTGAGGGACATTTATTCCCTGAACATTCAGGGAAAGTATATTCAGTGGTGCCATGGCAATAGATCAAATAGTTTTGACTTACTTTTTGTTATGCAGAGCTGACTGCGCAGATCAACCTGTGTGAACTGAAGAGATGAATAGATAGAAAAGAAACCAGTGAATTCTGGAGTAAAGAGTAAACAAAAAACATATGAGATTAGATGATACATTGTATAAATTATTTTTTGCAAGTAATCACAATTTACCCGTGAAAGAGAATAAATATCTCTTTCAGGGGAATAAGTGCCTTCGTCACACTCCCACATAATATGGTTGGGAGAATGAGGAGGGCTAATGGGGGTACACGGATCTTCCGCTTACAGGAGAGAAGTGCTATGTCAAAAGACATCAAAATGATGTTTCATTAATTGGAGTGCAGAATATAGTTTTTGTTGAAATTATTTATTCCAGGGTGGTTGTATATGGTTAGTCTTGCCCTAGGCTAAATAATTCAGTTAGAAAGGTACTGTTAATAACTTTGGTATTGATGAAGATAGTTTGAATTATTTTGGGATTTTAACCCTTTTAGAGTAAACAATTACATATTTTATTCATATGTAACTGTTTAGATATGTTAACTCATAAAATTGAGGTTGTATTGCTTCAGATTAGAATAAACAAAAACATAATTCTAGGAACTAGTTAGGTAATAATATATTTGTTTTAAGAAAAGAAAGAAAAAGCTTCCATTACTTCTGGATTATTGAACATATTTGTCCTAAAAAGTAATAAATCTATTGTTATTACCTGATAATATATAACTGAACAAGAATTGCCTTATTTCACTTATATATGCTAAGGTTATATGAATCAGAAGTAATAAGAAATATAACTGGAATGTAACATGATCCCACACAGTGTGTGACTATCAGAATGCAGTTACATTCAGTTATAAATATAGGTTTTTTTTATAGAGAACCATCTCTTAGTATAATAAATGAAGAGATATCAGGAATTAGGATGTCAGTCCATTGAATCTTCTTGGTCCATGGATGATGTGGCATAACGGCCTCTTTTGTGAGAATGATGATTCACATTTTGTTCTGAAATTTTCTGGGTGCTGCCTGAAGGTGAAGATGATGCCATTCTTCTGCGTGTGGGAGTGTTGCTGCTTGTGGGTTCTGTCAGATTTAATTTTAAAAGGGTTTGTTGTAGTTCATCTGCTGATCTGCTTCTGTAAATTGTACCTTGGTAGTTAAATCTGACTGAAAAGGGGAAGCCCCATTGATACATAATGTTGTGGCGTTGCAGTTCCATTAGTTGGGGTTTCATGGATCGTCTTTTAGTAATAGTAAGTTGGGATAGGTCAGCAAAAATTTGATAATTGTGTCCTTGAAAATTAAGTTCCTTTTTTTCTCTTGCAGCAATTAGTATTTGTTCTTTCGTTCTGTAATAATGAAATTTTGTGATTATATCACGTGGGGGTCCATCTTTCTTTTTGGCTGTGAGGGCTCTGTGTACTCTGTCCAGTTCTAAACGTTCAATAGGGATATCTGGCTTTAGTTCTTGTAATAGAGCAGTAATAGTAGATTGCAGGTCTGTCACAGTTTCAGGTATTCCCCTTATGCGCAAGTTTGAACGTCTGGCTCTATTTTCGTAATCTTCGAGCTTAGTTTGAAGTATTAAATTCTCTTTTTTTAATTGTTCCCATTCTGTTATATTTTCTTGGGTTGTAATTTCAATTTCATCCATTTTTATTTCTAAGGCTGCGGTGCGGTTTCCCAGCTCTCTTATTTCTTTGTTTAGGCTTTTTGTTATTTGGTCTGAGGTTTGTTTTAAAGCCTTATGAAGCATCTTTTCAAATTGTAATAATATTACTGGGGATGCTGAGGAGACTTGTGGAGAAGTTTGTGAGAGGATTTGTTCTGTATCTGACTCAAATGGAGAGTCTTGCTGTGACATTTTCTGTCTGTGAGAGCGCCCTGATGCTGTATATTGTGAGGTGACTGGAGCTGCTTCAGCTGCAGTGAGTGCCTGTGAGCTCTTTGTGAGGTGATTTTTATTTCTGCCACGGTTTCCTCCCAGTACCATATTTCCTGTCCAAACTTCCACAGTTTGTTCCCTGGGGCAGAAAGGTTCAAATGGATACCCTTTGAGCCTACTGACAGTTTTCAAATCACAATACAGAT
Source organism: Aquarana catesbeiana (assembly GCF_042186555.1). Classification (NCBI taxonomy): domain Eukaryota; kingdom Metazoa; phylum Chordata; class Amphibia; order Anura; family Ranidae; genus Aquarana; species Aquarana catesbeiana. Next base: position 682,802,426 of record NC_133327.1, on the reverse strand, counting down.
TAGGTGGCACCGATATGCAGCACTGATGGGCACTGATAGGCGGCACTGATTAAGCAGCACTGATGAGCACTGATATGCAGCACTGATGAGCACTGACTGATGGCTGTCACTGACTGATGGGCACTGACAGATGGATGGCACTGATAGATGGATGGCACTGACAGATAGATGGCACTTATATATTGCTGGCACTGATAGATGGCACTGATAGGTGTCTGGCACTGATAGATGGCTGATAATGATAGATGGCATTGATAAGTGGCACTGACAGGTAGCTAGCACTGATAGGTGGGACTAACAGGTGGCTGGCACTGGTAGGCAGCACTTATGGGCATTGGGCACTGATAGGTGGCATTTATTGGGACTGATGGGCAGGCACTAAAATGCCATGAGAGGAAAGGCTGCCTGCGACGACCCATCTTGGTACTCCTTTCACTCGGCCGCATAAAAGCAGCAGCGGCCATCTTGTTACACCCAGCCCGAACTATATGGGCTGGGTGTAACAAGATGTCCGCTGCTGGCTTACTGCGGCTGAGTGCAGGGTGTACCAAGATGGGCGTCGGGATGTCCAACACGAAGTGCCACTTCCGTTGTCCTGCCCGATGACTTCCGGTTGCCTAATCTCTGCCAGTTATCGGATCGGGCATGGGGAGCATTTGTGCGAGTACAAGTACTCGCGTAAATGTTCGTTTTCGGTCCCGATACGATATTAGTAATGTATCGGGAAAACCCTACTTGCTAGTACCACATGAAAATAAACAATGAGAACTACACGAATACTAGTGCAAACAAAATTGTAGTGAAAACACTGAAATGTGAGCAACAAAGAAAGGAACTGTGTGGTTGAACAGTCCATGAAACATAGCGCAACGTGCGTTCCAGACTTACGCGTTTCGTCATCAAGCGTGACGTTATCCGCTCACCGGATATTTTCTCTTTTCCCACCATTCTCTGTAAACCTCGAGAGATGGTTGTGTGTGAAATCTCCAGAAATAATCAGACCTGCCCGTCTAGCACCAACAACCATGACACGTTCAAAGTCACGTAAATCCCCTTTCTACCCCATTCTGATGCTCAGTTTGGACTTCAGCAAGTCGTCTTCACCACGTCTAGGTGCCTAAATGCATTGAGTTGCTGCCATGCGATTGGCGGATTAGCATTTTGTGTTACCGAGCAATTGGACAAGTGTACCTAATAAAAGTGATCAGAGAGTCTAGATATGTTTGGGATTTCAATTAATATTCCTTATGTTGTTGGACCCTTCATGACCCGATTTCATATCCGTAATGTTCTCTGGCTCAGATCTCCGAGCCAGAAATCTCAATGGATCTGTAAAATTAAAATAAACACCTTTTTTTTTTTTAAATGTTTCATTTGCCTTCCAAGGCTGCGCGGTCATGATTTACAATGCACACAACACCTATAATGGAAAATAAATGAAAAGGATTGCCTATTATTGCCACACTTGTGGGAACGCAGAAACATAATCTAGAAAGACAAAGAGCTTCATAGGTATCTTCTACCATCTTCTTCCAATTTAAATCTCTCTCCGCACACAAGCCCGTGCACGCCTTCCCATACAACAAATCCGGTAAACATCCTTTCACCGCACAGATCTTCCTCTTTCCTTCACATTCACAATGGTGGCGGACGTGTCCTCCACTTGACATCGTTCTGCTCCCGGTATTGTGGATCCCAATTAGAGGATGTGATACATGCAATTATCTACACAATGTTTCCAGCGCTTGTTTCCTGCCATTATCTGACACTTTTAAATTATAGGTGTTTTTCTTATATTGTGAAAATAATAGGGATTGTTTATAATAACATAAGGAAAAAAATAGTGGTTGACAGTTACAATTTTTTTTTTTTTTTTTTACAAGTGGAAGCATGCAATTTAGAAAGAGTGGTACCTCCGTCCTGACAAAGTGGAGTGGACGTTTTGGGGAGGCTGAAAAGGGACTTTAAATGGTACCGTGCAAAAACTTGGGATAACAAACGTGATATATAAAGTTTTTACATTTTATTACAAAAACAGTTTAATTTTTTTTTTTTTTTTAAACAGACTAAAGGGTTTATGTACACTTGCTTCGGCTTTAACAAGGCTTCGGACAGACTTTGTTAAAGCTCTCTGAACGCCAGTCAAAGCACCTGTCACTAGGGGCGATCTGACCATTCAGGCACTCGGGCACTGCCCGAGGGCCCCTTGCCACTAGGGGGCCCCATCAGGGTTGCCAGCCTCAATAAAACCAGGGACAGTATGTAAAAATCTGTGTTTTTTTTTTAAATCCCAAGATTATAGCTACCCCGCCTCTCCAGTACCTTTTCAGTGTGTGTGTATGTGTATTCTGTGTGTGTATACTGTGTGTGTCTATTGTGTGTCTGTGTGTGTATACTGTATGTGTGTGTGTATACTGTGTGGCCCCATAATCTATTGCCTGGGGTCCCCATAATCTCCTATTGCCTGGGGGCCCCATAATCTCCTATTTCCCGGGGGCCCCATAATCTTCTCCTATTGCCCGGGGGCCCTATAATCTTCTCCTATTGCCCGGGGACCCCATAATCTCCTATTGCCCGAGGGCCCCATAAGTTGTCAGTCCGCCCCTGCCTGTCACTAAATAAAATGGTTAGCTTACAGTCCTGCTTACACTTTGCTTCAGCTTCGCTTCAAAAATTATACCCTATGTAGCTTCAAAGCATCTTCAAAGCCTCCATAGAAGTCTATGGAAAAGCCCCACCGAAGCCTTACTAAAGCCCCACCGAAGCCCCATTGAAGCTCCAGACATATTGAAATATTACTACGCCACTCACTTACGGGCTATCTTTTTTTGGACATCTCGCTATGCCCCAAACAGATGGTCCAAGATCGAAATGGGAATTACGCCCCCCTGTACACCCATGTTTCATGTTATGGGCGCCCTCGGACAGACATATGCCTTAGCTGCGAAGTCTCTGTCTGGCACCAATGCTCCTTACATTGTCCATTTGGAAAAGATGCTCTGGGAAATACCCCCGTTTCCTCTCCATGCTCTCCACTACTGAATGTACTATTTAACTAGATATTCTGGACAGCCTATCCTACACCCTTACGCTCCCTTGGACTCAGGCTAGAGTTTTTCAATTGCGCCATTAGGTGAACCCCGTTACCCGTGTTCTGTTGTCTTTTACAGATTTACAGTCTAAACTCCATGTTTCCGAAGTCCCTCTTTTACTCCTATTTACAAATTAAACATTTCTTATCTGTTAAATCCCCTGGCCTCTCATTAGATAAACCCACTAGCTTTGAACTCCTATGCACTCAAGGCCCTTACGAACCCCACTTAATATAAAATATATACAAAATTCTTCAAGAGGCTGCCACTTTGACTGAATCAAGTCACTCTTACATGAGTAAATGGGCTCGTATTCTCCAACAAACCATCTCCCTGTCGGACTGGGATAAAATTTGGGAATCTTCCTCTAAGGTATCTCACTGCGTGGTGCAGAAGGAGACAGCGTACAAAATCATTATGTTCTGGTACAGGACTCCTGATCTCTTACATGCCCGTAATTCAGAGGCCTCCCGACTGTGCTGGAGGTGTGTCGAAGAGATAGGCTCCCACTACCATATTTTCTGGGAATGTCCCCTCATCAAACCCTTCTGGGCTTATGCCCAAACCCTTCTACAAGACCGTTTACACGTGACTATACCCTTAATAGGCATGAGCTTTCTGTTCGAGTCGATCATGAGATTGACTCAAACATCGGCTGTTCGATTGTTCGACAAAGATCAAACATTATGGGGCGTTTGCGCCAAATTCGAGCGGCGCGTCACGCCCCATAATGCACCGCGTCATCGCAGTGCATTGCTGGCTGATGATTGGCCAAGCATGTACTATGACCTGCATGCTTTGGCCAATCACAGTGCCGTGAGCAAAGAGAGCCATAATTGGCCAAAGGCAGGGTGCTCAGGGGGTTAAGTCCACGCCCCACACTATATAAGGCCGCCTGCACGTCGGCCCTGTGTAGTGTGTTGCTGGCATTGGATTGAGTAGGCAGTCCATATCTGGGGTACTGTTTCTAATCTACTTCAGGCAGGCAGGTGATTCAGTTAGCTGTAGTGTATTTAATATATGTATACAGTCAGACTGGTATATATATATATATATATATATATATATATATATATATATCCACTGTATCCAGTTTAGCTAGATTTCACTGCAGACCGTTCCTGGTGTACTGTTTCTAATATACTTCAGGCAAGCAGTTTATTCAGTTAGCTGCAGTGTATTTAGTATATATATACATCCCGGCTTTGTATATATATATATATATATATATATATATATATATATATATATATATATACTGTATATAAACTGTATCCAGTTTAGCTGGATCTCACTGCAGACCGTTCCTGGTGTACTGTTTCTAATATACTTCAGACAGGCAGTTTATTCAGTTAGCTGCAGTGTATTTAGTATATATATATATATATATATATATATATATATATATATATATATATATATATATATATATATATATATATATATATATATATATATCCCGGCTTTGTATATATATATATATATATATATATATATATATATATACACACTGTATCCTGTGTAGCTAGATCTGACTGCAGCCCATTCTTGGTGTACGTTTTCAAATACATTTTCAGGCAGGCAGGCAAGCGATTCAGTGATCTGCAGTGCATTAAATATATATACAGTCTCCAACATATATATATCCACTGCATTCTAGTCTAGCCAAGCCTATACCTGACTACAGGCCATTCCTGGTGTATGTATTCAAAGACACTTTCAGGCAGGCAGGCCAGGCAGGTGATTCAGTGATCTGCAGTGCATAAAGATATATATATATACAGTCTCCTACATATATATCTACTGCATTCTAGTCTAGCTAAGCCTATACCTGACTGCAGGCCATTCCTGGTGTAATTTTTCTAGTAAACTTCAGGCGGTGTTTTGCTAATCCAATTTTACAGCATGTCTGGAAGGCCACCAAGGAAAGGCAGACACTCACAGGCCCCTAAAAGAGGGCAAGCATGCTCTGTGTCTATAGCCAACAGTGCTGGTTGTGGACACAGTGCATCCTCAGCACGTGGCCATGGGGCACACTTGTCCTTTTTTTCAACAGCTGGCCGTGTTGAGCCACAACATGCAGAAGAGTTGGTAGAGTGGATCACAAAGCCTTCCTCATCCTCCTCATCCTCTGTCACCCAGGCTAAGAGAAATTTGGCTGCCAATGCAGCTGCCAAAGCGGCCTATTCCATCAGCTCAATGGCATCAGTCACTCCTTCCCTAGCCCCACCATCATGTCCTGAGGAGTCCCCCGAACTGTTCGACCACAGTGTCGGGTACATGCTGTAGGAGGATGCGCAGCGTTTTGAAGGCTACGATGAGGGTACCCAGGTTGAGGATGAAGGCAGTAACATGAGGACAGAGAGAGGGGGTGCCCAAGAAGGACAAGAAACTGGCAGTCATGTTCCCCCAGCTGCAGCATACTGCCAGGTTTGCTCCAGGGGCGAGGAGGGAGGGGATGATGAGGTCACTGACTCTATGTGGGTGCCTGATAGAAGAGAGGAGGAGGAAGCACATCTGTAACAAGGCAGGATGCCCTCCAGAGGCCAGCTTAAGGACAGCCAACCGACTGCATCACACCGCAGAGCTCCGCATGTGCAGGACGCTGCTGACTCTGCGCGTTTTTTTCAAAAGTTCTTTGGTGTGGGCCTTTTTTGAGACGTGTGCAGCAGATCGCACCATTGCTGTTTGCAACATATGTCTGAAGCGTATCAAGCGTGGCAAAAACAGCAGCCACTTGGGCACCACATGCTTGACCAGACATATCTCGAGCTCCCATGCAGTCCATTGGCAACAGTACTTAAAAGACCCACACCAAAGAACAAGGCGGACCTCTCCTTGCTCCTCATCAGCTGGAATCTCCAACCCCACTATACCTTCAGTCCTCTCAGAGACCTGCACTGAGAGGAGTGAAGGTGTAGAATTAGGTGTCCCAAGCACTTGCGGGCAATCTGCTAGCGGTACCTAAATATGATTGTAGCAGGCAAATTTCCCTACCCCAGTTGCTAAACCGTCGAAAGAAATTTGGTCCCAGCCATCCACATGCTCAGCGGCTGAATGCTAGTTTGGCTAAATTGCCAGCACTCTAACTGCTGCCTTTTCAGCTGGTAGACTCTGCCCCTTTTCGAGAATTTGTGGAATGTGCGGTACCTCAGTGGCAGGTTCCCAACTGCCATTCCGGCTCTCTACCGGCATGTGGAAGGCAACGTCTTGGCTTCGTTGGACAGGGCGATCAGCGGTAAGGTGCATATTACCGCTGACTCATGGTCCAGCAGGCATGGACAGGGACGTTACCTTTCTTTCACGGTGCACTGGGTAACTCTGCTGGGAAGGATGCAGGACAGGGTGCAGTAATGTTGGAGCTTGTTCCGCCACCATGCCTCAAAATTTTGGTAGTGATGATTCTTCCACACCTCTCTCCTCCACCCCCTCCTCTTCTTCTTCCTCTATGGCCGCTTCCTGTGCAGATTTGTCCTCGGGACCAGCGGTACTTCGTAGGCGTTCTAGGGGCTACGCAAGCACTCAGGCAAAAAGATGCCATGCGGTGCTTGAGTTGGTCTGCTTAGGGGACAAGAGCCACACTGGGGCAGAGATTCTGGCAGCTCTGCAGGGGCAGGTTCAGAGGTGGTTGACGCTATGCCAGCATCAGCCAGAAATGGTGATTTACGACAATGGCACCAACCTCCTCTCTGCCCTCCGACAGGGACACACTCACCCATGTTCCCTGTTTGGCTCACATCCTTAATTTGGTGGTGCAGTGGTTCTTGTGCAGGTACCCGGGCTTACAGGATCTCCTGAGGCAGGCCAGGAAAGTCTGTAAGCATTTCCACCGGTCATATAATGCCAGTGCTCGGCTGGCTGACCTTCAAAAGGAATGCAACCTGCCCAAGAACTGCCTCATCTGTGACATGCCCACCAGGTGGAACTCAACTATGGCAATGTTGCAACGGCTGCACACGCAGCAGAGGGCCATCAATGAGTACCTGTGCAAGAATGGCACCAGGACAGGGTCAGGGGAGCTTGGCTTTTTTTCGCCACACCAGTGGCTAATGATCAAGGATGCATGCACTGTCCTATCACCATTTGAGGAGGCCATGAGGATGGTGAGCAGTGACAGTGCATGCATCAGTGATACTGGCCCTCTTGTCTTCCTGTTGGAGCACATGCTGCGTGGAATAATGGAGAGGGCACTTGAGGCAGAACAGAGGGAGGAAGAGGAGGACTTCCTTACCTCTCAAGGCCCCCTTTATCCAGACAGTATTCCTGCGGGCCCGCCGATCACACAGGAAGAGGAGGAGGAGGATGAGGATTGTGTCAGCATGGAGGTGGAGCCTGGCACTCAGCATCAGCAGCAGTCTTCAAGGGATCATTTTCAGTCCCCAGAAACCCATGGACTTGTACGTGGCTGGGAGGGGGAGGAGGTGGCTGCGGATCATGTCGTCCTTAGTGACCCAGAGGACACCGAATCAAATGCCTCAGCAAACCTACTTTGCATGGCCTCCCTGATCCTGCAAAGCCTTTGAAAGGACCCTCGGATTCGTGGTATCAAGGAGAGGGATAGGTACTGGCTGGTAACCCTTCTTGATCCACGTTACAAGGGTAAGGTTGCGGAACTTATCCAGCCTTCTCAGAGGGAGCAGAGGATGAAACATCTTCGGGAGGCCTTGCAGAAAGGTTTGTGCAATGCGTTTCCAGAGCCTGGGAGGTTACAATTTCCTGGTCCTCCTGGACAACATGCTGCTGAGTCTTCGGTCAGTCACAGAAGGAGCAGTGGAGAGGGTGGCTGTCTGACCGATGCGTTCAGACAATTTTTTTAGTCCGCAGCCCCAAGGTCTGATCGGTTCCAGCAACCATGGTGCAGGAATATCTTGGGACAAGATCAGACTTGGAGACCTTTCCAAACGAAAATCCACTGGGTTACTGGGTCTTGAGGATGGATCACTGGCCAGAGCTTGCACAGTATGCAATTAAGCTACACACATTCAGTGCTGCTGGAGGCTTTGTAACCGATCACAGAGTGCGCCTGTCCACCGACTCAGTTTATTGGCTCACCTTCATAAAAATGAATCAGTCTTGGATCACCAGCTATCAAGCACCTGATGCTGATGTAATGGATTCATTTTTTTATGAATGTGAGATCCCTTGAAGACTGCCTATGCTGATGCTGAGTGACTATCCTGTTATGCTGAGTGACTATCCTATTCCTCCGCAATGTTCATGTTGATAGCTTCTAAGAACATTTTTGTGTCTGGGCACCAGCACCAGTGCCTAAAGCCCAATTTTTCTGCCCCTGTTTAACAGGGGCATGTAAATACAATTTTTGCTGTAATATTTTGCAGCAGGGCTCATTTCTGCGCTCAACTAGAGTATCTGTGAGGGGTTACAGTGTTGTGGCACCAGCACCAGTGCCTAAAGCCCAATTTTCTGCCCCTGTTTAAGAGGGGTGTGTAATTACAATTTTTGCTGTAATTTTTCGCAGCAGGGCCTGTTCCTGCACTCAACAAGAGTATCTGTAAGGCTTTACAGTGTTGTGTCACCACCACCACCACCGCCACCTAAGGCCCAATTTTTCTGCCCCTGTTTAACAGGGGCGCGTAATTACAATTTTTGATCTAATATTTCACAGCAGGGCTCGTTCCTGCACTCAACAACAGAATCTGTGAGGGGTTACAGTGTTGTGGCACCACCACCACTGCCTAATACCCAATTTCTCTGCCCCTGTTTAACAGGGGTGTGTAATTACAATTTTTGATCTAATATTTCACAGCAGGGCCTGTTCCTGCGCCCACCAAGAGTAACTGTGAGGGCTTACAGTGTTGTGGCAACACCACCACACCACCAGCAAAGGCCCAATTTTTCTGACCCTGTTCAACAGGGGCATGTAAATACAATTCTTGATATAATATTTCACAGCAGGGCCCGTTCCAGCGCCCACCAAGAGTAACTGTGAGGGCTTACAGTGTTCTGATACGCCTAAGGCCCAAATTTATGCAGAGTATATAGGGCAGGCCCCTACTTTCAAACATCCGACTTACAAACGACTCCTAGTTACAAACGGAGGGAGACAACAGGAAGTGAGAGGAAATCTACCCCTAGGAAGAGAAATTCTCTCCTGTAAGAGTTGATATGGGAAAAATGTGTCTCCAATGATGCTTTATCACCAATCCTTGTTTCCCTAAAAACCCCAAATTTTCAAAATCCAATTGTCATTGGGACAGAAAGTGAGGTGAAATCTTCTGAACAGGGGAACAGACAGCAAAACAAATGTTACAGGGGTGATAACCCTTCCCTATGTTTTCCAAAAAGCTTAAAAATAGATTTTTTGGCTGGAGCTACACTTAAAAAATGTACCTGTTCCAAATGACAAACAGTTTCTACTTAAGAACAAACCTACAGTCCCTGTCTTGTTTGGACCGCCTGTATACTGCTGTTTAGAGTATATAGGCCCTGGGGGCTCCACACCTTTTCTTTTTTTAATTTGGGTGCGGGGTTCCCTTTAATATCCATACAAGACCCAAAGGGCCTGGTAATGGGCTGGGGGGTTACCCATGCCGTTTTTCTCAATAATTTTCATCCATATTGCCGGGAGCCGACATTACATTACAGCCGCAAGCAGTTTTAAATGACTTTTATTCCTTTAGAAATGTCATTTTGTACAGGGACTGTTCTAAGCACGGGAAACATGCACCACTTTACAGGCATACTATAGACACCCCCCAGGTACGATATTTAAAGGAATATTTCACTTTTATTTTTTCACTTTAAGGATCATTAAAATTACTGCTCCCGAAAAAAAGTCCCTTTTTGAAACTTCTTTTTGCATTGATACATGTCCCCTGGGGCAGGACCCGGGTCCCCAAACCCTTTTTAGGACAATAACTTGCATATTAGCCTTTAAAATTCGTACTTTTGATTTCTCACGTTCGAGTCCCATAGACTTTAATGGTGTTCGAAAGTTCGCATGAACTTTCGCTCCGTTCGCATGTTCTGGATGCGAACCGAACCGGTGGGTGTTCGGCTCATCCCTAACCCTTAAACCCTTTACACTACCTGTTAGGACTTCCTCTCTCGGGTATTTCTCAATCACCACAGAACCTGATGGCCTTTATACTCTTAGCAGCTAAAAGAGCAATACCATGTTGTTGGCTATCCCCCCCCCCAACTAGCTCTCAGCTTCTATCCAATATAGCTGACATTCGTAGGATGGAACACTTGACTGCATCTATTGAAGACTCCCTGTTACGGTTTAGCAAAATTTGGGGAGTTTGGGATGACTCCGACTACTGTCCAGAAAGGTTCCTTCCAGAATGATAGATAGTTATCTCTTATGTTCAATTACCCCTATAATGCTTTGCTGTTTGATTCCATAGTCTACTGACCCATGGTGCCCCTTCCCCTTTCCTTGTATTCTTTGGGTTTTTTTTATCATTATTTTCTTTTCTTTTTTTTTTTTTACGAACTTAGGATTGTCAAGCTGGAGGTTAACAATATATTAAACTGTCCTCCGATACTATGCCATATTCTAACCCTCCAGACTTGCCAGACAGCTACCTTTCTGTGAGTTACTTAGATGTTTTAGTGTAATTCTTCTACACTAAAATTGATAACTTTTGAGATCCTTGTATAACTGAAAATCATTAATAAATATACAGTTTAAAAAAAAAAAATAAAAAAAAATAAGACAACAGTAAAGTTAGCCCAATTTTTTTTTATATTGTGAAAGATAATGTTACGCCGAGTAAATTGATACCCAACACGTCACGCTTCAAAATTGCGCCCCGCTCGTGGAATGGTGACAAACTTCGACCCTTAAAAATCTCCATAGGCGACGTTTAAAAATTCCTAGAGGTTACCAGTTTTGAGTTACAGAAGAGATATTTTGCTAGAATTATTGCTCTCGCTCTAGTGATCGCGGCAATACCTCACATGTGTGGTTTAAACACCGTTTTCATATGCGGGAGAGACTTACGTATGCGTTCGCTTCTGCACGCGAGCTTGGCGGGACGGGGCATTTTACTTTTTTTAAATTATTATTTTATTTACTTTTAATTTTATTTTTTTACACTCTCCATTAAAAAAAAAAAAAAAATTTGGGGTCACTTTTATTCCTATTACAGGAAATGTAAACATGCCTTGTAATAGAAAAAAAGCATGACAGGACCTCTTAAATATGAGATATGGGGGGTCAAAAAGACCTCATATCTCACATTTACACTAAAATGCAATAAAAAAATAAAAAAAATGTCTTTTTTTATCCAAAAAAAAAAAATTTCCCTTTTAAGACCACTGGGCGGAAGTGACGTTTGACGTCGCTTCCGTTATCCATTGTTATGGAGCCAATCGGGGGCCATCATTCCCTCCCTCGGCTCCATGTCTCAGAGGGGAGAGTACCTGATCGTCTCTGCCGCTACCGATGGCTTCGGTAAGTGGCAGAGACAACCGGAGCGTGGCAGGAGGGGGGTGACCCTATGCCATCCCGATAAAAATTATCTTGCATCGAATCCGCCACGGAGACCACTTTTATCAGAAAGAGGACAGTCCACAGTTTAAGAATATACCGGGGTTATCCCATTCCTCCTAAACGCAGCTAAAGCACTGATCCCTTGTCACTGGAAAGGGGTAGAAGCCCCAAGGATGAAGGATTGGATAATAAGGGTAGAATGGGCTAGAGGAATGGAAGAAGCAAAACACACGATGGAAGGCCGGCGAGATAAATACACTAAGACGTGGGCAAGATGGCATGAGTATAGGAATACAGAAAAGTATTTGACAATTATGGAGGCTTGAGGACCATGGAGGGGAGAGGGAGGAGGGGTTTTTTTTTTTTTTTTTTTTTTGGGGAGTGGGAGGAGGGTAGGGGAAATAAAAAAGCAGACAAAAGCAGATAAGTAAATATTGGCACTTTAAATGGATAAAAAGGAAAGGGAAATATTGGTAAAAAGTCTTGGTATTAAAGAGACCACAGTTTTCCTTAAGCCACAATGATGCAAAAAAGAGAGGGGGCGCAGCGTAAATGACGCAGCTGACTTAAAATCTCTCTAAAAGCTTGCTGATGTGGATAAAAAAAAAAAAAAAAAAAGAATATACCGGGGTTATGGCAGCTATCTGCGATGGCGGGAGGTCCGGAAGTAGTTAAACCGACTATATCTGCAGATTGAAGTTCATCCCTTTGACCTGTAGATGTATAAACAGAAAGATTCCAAAAAGAAGCATTGTTTCTTTTTATTTTTCTGTTTTAGAGGCTGAGCAATGTTGTTGATAAACACTACCCGGCTGCTTTTTTTTTTTTTTCGACAGCTCCAATTGCCGAGACTTAGTTTATATCTCAGCTGTCAACAGGGGAACCCCACTGACAGCTTATTGATGAGTGATCTGTTGTTAAGGACGCGGCGGCCCCGCTATTTAACAATCGATAACTGCCGGCTTTTTTTTTTTTTCCACATTTCATTCAGTAGAGGAATCCCGCTGATATCTGAAAGAACCGAGCCTGAAAGTATCGGTTTGAGGTATCGGAGCATTTGCACGAGTACCGATACTTGTGCAAATGTTTAGTATCGGTACCAATACCGATACCAGCATCGGTGCAACCCTACTGGAAACCCTACAGAACTAGGGGGGGAAAAAGAGCGGGGATTTCAAATACACCAGCTGTGTGGGCACTGACAGCTCATCATCCACAGAGGTACATACAGTGGGGACTGGGGGGGGATAAGGGAGGGTGTATGGTGTTAGTTAATTTATCCTGAAAAGGTGAAGTAAACAATATTTATAGGAAAACTCAATGTCATTTAGTTATAGACAAGTTCACTGCCGAAAAATGTGTTAGTTTTCGCTTTTGTTTTATTCTTTCTCGTTTTTTGTTTTGTTTTTTGGGTGATTCGTTATGATCGCAATTCGTAAATCCAAAAATTCGATAATTCGTAAATTCGAAAATCCGAAAGTTCTAAATAATAACTAACTAATAATAACTAACCAATAAATTGTAGGTATTGGAATATATTTCAGTTATAGACATGTTCACTGCCAAAAAATGTGTTAGTTTTCGTTTTATTCTTTCATGTTTTTTTTTTCGTTTTTTTTGGGTGATTCGTTATGATCGCAATTCGTAAATCCAAAAATTCATAAATTCGTAAATTTGAAAATCCGAAAATTAGAAAACCTGAAAATAAGCAAGAAAATTCAAAAGTTCTAAATACTAACTAACTAACTAACTAACTAACTAACTAACTAACTAACTAACTAACTAACTAATAATAACTAACCAATAAATTGTAAGTATTGGAAATTCCTTTCAAATTTGGCTGTTAGTGAACGTAACGAATACGAATTTATCCAAAGATACGATAATGGATGCCGCATCTAAACAAATGGAACGGAACAAATTAATAATAAATAATAATAAAAAGTTTTTAATATTATTGTTTGCTATTATTGTTAAATTGTTATGTTCCATTCGTTTAGATACAGCATTCGTTATTTTGGATAATTTGTAACTTTGGATAAATTTGTATTCATTGCGTTCGCTAACAGTCAAATTTGAAAGGAAATTCCAATACCTATAATTTACTAGTTAGTTATTATTTCTGAGTTTTTGAATTTTTGGGTTTTCGGATTTTCGAATTTTCAAATATTCAAATTTACAAATATTCGAAAAAATTCATTAAACGGGTTTTCATTCATTCAGATGTTTCGTCAGATGTTTCCGAATTAACAAATTTGTCAAAATTCATTAAAGAAACGCATTGCATATGTCTATTCAGTTAGGTTTTACATCTACTTGAAATGCAGACCTATGCTTCCTCGTGAATTGAGCTTACTAAACACCTAGTGAGCAGCAGTGCACAGCAGGCATATCCATGGAGCACATGTGAATATGCCATCCTAGCCATGATACTTAGAATAAATTAGAAATAAAAAACTTTAGACATTTTGAATCATTTTGAAAGACTCAGAACTGCAATTTATATTTTCAGACAATTCATACTTTTGATAGATGCTCCAATATAATACTTGCCCCAGTTGAAGTTGGGACGAAACGCGTTGGGCTTGCGTTACTTGCTTCCCACATTGCTTTTTAACCTTTTTTCTTGTGATCACATAGAAAGCTGTGTTTTTTGTACACATCTATCATTGATGATTTGTACTTTTAAAATAAATCTCCATATTTTTTTGACCTGCACCATATAGAGCCTTTTTATTTTTCTTATATTCTGGTTTGACCGAGTCAATTCCTTTACTTATAACCGGCTTTCAGAGGACCTCTCCATTGGGTGGTGGTCATATTCCTGCCTTGAGAGATGGCTGAACCCTGGGTCCTTTGCTGAATCCATATTGCCGACAAGTGGACCTACCTCGTTTGGAGCGACCATCTTCCAGGTTTCCACCTCATCAGAATTGGCACAACTCTAGATCCTGAGGCATTCATCCTATACAAGCTCGATTGACTCACTGCCGCAGGCAAGTGAGTCCAACTTGTCTGGTAAGAGTACCCATCTATATTTTCATCACAGAGGATTTACTTGTTTTACAGCTATATTGTCACGAGAGTCACGTACCTGATGTGAGACCGAAGTAGTGGGAAGGCCTCCCTTGCACCTCGGCTGCTTGAAGCCTCTGGAGATGGAGACAGAGACTTGGTGGGACACCGAGTGGCACGGGTGCCAGGGGTGCGGAGCACCGTGCAAGCCTTAGTCCGAGATCCGAGCCGAGGTCAAGTCCAGTTGTACAACAAAGTATACAAGGTTTAATCAGAAGAAGAATGGTCGAGATCCAAGCCGGGGTCAGTTCCAATCTGGCAGCTGAGTACAAAAGGGGCAAAGAAGTAGAATGGTTAAGGTACAAATCCGAGGTCAAAGGCAAGCAGCAATCAAGAGTAGTCAAATAGGTTTCCAGCTCACAACAAGTTTAGACAGATCACACACTAGCACAGGAACAAGGGGGGACTGAAGATAATCCAGCAATTTGGCAGTATCTGGGCTGGGCTTATATAGGGAAGTTTGAGGTCACTTCCTGTGTGCCTCCTGGGCATTTTTTCCGCCTTTTTCCATCAGGTTGATGTCACTTCCTGTGCACGTCCTGGGCATTTTCCTGCCTTTTTCCATCAAGTCTTCTGCGCAGGTGCGGGTTAGCCCACTAAGGCGTCTTTGACGCATGTTCAGTTGGCACGGATTTCCTCTTGGGGCAACGCGCCATTGGTGAATGTGTGGTAAGCCCTGGACTCTTACATATATTCACTTTGTAGCAACATCACCATTCCCGATAGAGGATTCACCATTTATTTGTTGGACACACTTTTTTGGAAACTTATTCATTTGATGGATTTTTGGAATTTCAGTTTCACAGATTTGGTCTTTGTATATGTGAACATTGGATAATCTTTTGATGTTTACATCACACGTATGTATGTTGTACACACTAATATTTACAGTAATCACTGTTATATTTTTTCATGTTTAGCGCTACACTTTGTTTTTCACAATTTATATTTTCAGACAATTCATACTTTTGATAGATAGCTCCAATATAATGTCTCCAGAAACCATCAATACGATAAGTCTCACTAATGACCAACATTTCTGGGGTGCGACTCCCGGCGCCAACCGGGTCCAAGAAAAAAATCAATACGTGAGCAGCAGATGTTGAGCAGTTGTGCGGTGACGCCGTTCGGATGTGTGGGCCGCCGGATTACCGTATTTCAATCAATGTACAAACCCAACGGCAATTCATCGAACAAAAACTCCATTACACTAATTTAAAGGCTGCATATTTTTCTAAACAATGCCTAACAGCTTAAATACTGAAGACGACAATAAGCGAGCGCTGTTGGGGATCTTTAACTCAACTTCTTGAAAAGCCATCCTGGGGATGAGCATTGTTCTGGGGTTCAGGGGCATTGTCATCGCGGCGGTGTGACACAATGTTACCGTATTGTTTCTCCTTGTTTAATAATGTATC
The DNA here is from genome assembly GCF_042186555.1 of Aquarana catesbeiana. Classification (NCBI taxonomy): domain Eukaryota; kingdom Metazoa; phylum Chordata; class Amphibia; order Anura; family Ranidae; genus Aquarana; species Aquarana catesbeiana. The sequence goes on along the minus strand of NC_133327.1, from coordinate 682,786,380 downwards.
CACTCCACACGGCAGATCGCTCTCCTCCCGGTACACGGGCTTTGTGAACATAACTTATTGTATGTGAGCTTTAATTAAGCTTCAGCTCTGGAAGTTAACTCTTTGTGTCTTGAGGGATAATGGCGCCTGCGGTAGGTATACTAGGTGTCAAGACATTGTTGTAACATAAACAAGAGTTAAACAACTACAGCAATTTAAAGTGCACATATAATCCTCATCGTTACTGATGCCAGTGAATCCAAAGTACAAAGAAAAGATTGAAACGGGCTTTACTGGTACCCCTCAGGGATAATATATTAAAGCAAAAACCTTTATTGATATCAGTAATTTAACTGCATCAGATCGACGCTATAGCTGAATGACGGCCACAGCGTGGATCTACTTTGCCTGGAGAACGTAAATAGACATCCTCCCGTGCCCAAGCTGCCTGCGCGCCCCCTGCAGGGCACGCGCGGCAGGCTCTGTGATCAGCGAGTCTATGAGTCTATGAGACTCGGCTGATCACAGATCCTGACCCCTTACCACATGATCAGCTGTCAGTCAATGATAGCTGATCATGTGATGTAAACAGAGCCAGTAAAAAAAAAGCCAATCACCGGCGGCTCTCAGAGGGACATCGGTCCAGATCAAGGAGAGCTCCCTACAGCTCATCTGTGCCCACCTGTGCCACCTGCCAGTACCACCTACCAGTGCCCAACAGCGCCACCTACTAGTGCCCACCAGCGCCACCTACCAGTGCCCACAGTGCCACCCATCAGTGTCCACATTGCCATCTATCACTGCCCACAGTGCCACCTATCAGTGTCACCAATCAGTGCCTCATCAACAGTGCTGCCCATCAGTGCCACCTACCAGTGCCCATCAGTGCCACCTACTAGTGCCATCTATCAGTGCCCATCAGTGCCATCTATCAGCAACACCTATCAGAGCCCATCAGTGCCATCTTATCAGTGGCCACCCATGCCGCCTTATCTGTGCCCATCAGTACAGCCTTATCTGTCCCCATCAGTGCTGCCTTATCTGTGCCTATCAGTGCCGCCTTATGTGTGCTTATCAGTGCCCATCAGTGCAGCCTATCAGTGCCCACCAGTGCCGCCTCATCAGTCAATGAAGGATAAAAATTACCTGTTTGCAAAATTCTATAACAAATTATGAAACATGATTTTTTTTTCAAAATTTTCCATCTTTTTTTGTCTGTTTAGCAAAAAATAAAACCCCCAGCTAAATACCACCAAAAGAAAGCTCTATTTGTGGGAAAAAAATGATAAAAATTTAATGTGGGTACAGTGTTGTATGCAATTGTCATTCAAAGTGCGTCAGCGCTGAAAGCTGAAAATTGGTCTGGGCAGGAGGGGGGTTTAGGTGTCCAGTAAGCAAGTGGTTAAAACACCACATTCATTTGTTTTAAAAGCTAAAAATACAGATGGGAAGAGGGAACCAGAACTGGGATCAGGGAGGAGGTACAAAGCAGCAGGGTAGGGGGCACATGGCAGGAGCAACATCAAGATCCAAGTCAAACAGAATCTGGCAGCAGCAAAATGCTGGAGAGAGGAAGGACCTAAATACCCTCCCAGCAGCCAGCATCAGGTGGAAGTTACTGGTTTGGTGATTACTGGGACCTGCTGGCTGCTGGGAGACACCCACTGATGGACACTGAAATTACAACTTTCCTCACTGGGTAGCACAGTGCCACCAGCAGGTGATGCAGGTCCTGACATATGCCTAATACCACTGCAAAGAAGAAAAAAGTGAAAAAGACCCATAAAGTGATTATAAAGTCTTGTTTTTTTTTTCCTCTAAAAATAACAAACTTGTTATACTTACCTGCCCTGTGTAATGGTTTTACACAGAGCAGCCTAGATCCTCCTCTTCTTGGGTCCCTCTTTGGTTCTCCTGGCCCCTCCCTCCTGTCGAGTGCCCCCACAGCAAGCAACTTGCAATGGGGGCACCCGAGCCGATTCACAGCTCCCTGTGTCCATTCAGACACAGAGCCCTGGTTCGGCCCCGCGCCCCCCCGCCTCTCCTGATTGACTCCAAAATGATTCCAATATTGACCTCCAATATGGGGTTCAGCAGTAGGCACTGGCTTATAAAAATATAAAGCTGCCCATAAACCTCTCAAAAATGTCTTATAGACCCCAGATCCCTCTATAAAGAGGACCTGTCACTATTAGCGCCGGTTCACATTAGAAGCGGCACGACTCGGTGAGGCGACCTGCACACGACTGCCGCGGCGACTTGCAAGACGACTTCTGTATAGAAGTCTATGCAAGTCGCCCCCAAAGTAGTACAGGAACCTTTCTTCTAAGTCGGAGCGACTTGCGTCGCTCCGATTAGAACGGTTCCATAGTACAGAACGGGAGGCGACTTGTCAGGCGGCTAGGTCGCCTGACAAGTCGCCCCCGTGTGAACCGGCTCTTACTGTCACAAGGGATGTTTACATTCCTTGTGACAGCAATAAAAATGATCAGAATTTTTTTGTTTAAGAGACAGTGAAAAAAAATAAATACATGAAAAAAAATAAAAAATTTAAAGCACCCCTTTCCTCCTTGCTCACACGCAGAAGCGAACGCACAGGTAAGTCACGCCCGCAAATGTAAATGGTGTTCAAATCACACACGTTAGGTATCGCCACAATCACTAGAGCGAGAGCAATGATTCTAGCACAGGACCTCCTCTAGAGCTCTAAACTGGTAACCTATAGAATTTTCTTAAAGTGTCTCCTATGGAGATTTTTTTTTTTTTTTTTTTTTTTTTTTTTTTGAGTTTTAAAGAAGTTTTATTGAATAACAGTACATTACACTTCATAGATTGAAAATGCTGTGGGGCGCAGCCCACATCTGTGTACAGGCTCAAATAATGAACATAAACAGAGAAGTTGATCAACAACGTAGGATAATACGAAGTGATAGGGAGAGAAAAAGAAAAAAACAAAGAAATAGGCACCCTCAGGAATGGCAAGGCAAGACCTGGTGCTGGATGAGGACTCGACACCCCTAACGGGAACAAACTGTGTCGAGTACCGGGGAGTGGCCTTCGATAACCATAAGGTGAGTGGCCAATATGTTGAGGCCCGTCGCACTTTCCGGGAGATTAGATGTCCCAGACTGCGTGAGGGATCCTTCCCAAGCTCTCTCTGGCCAGAGGGCCAAAGGGGCTAGGGGAGCCATAGAGAAGTCCCGAGGGTTCCAGCTTGGAAGTTCGATCCATGGGGAATGGATCGAGGTACCGTCTAAGTACAAACAAGTGCATATAAGACTGGAAAGAACCGTGCAAAACCATATGTTAACAGTAAGAATTTACTAACAACTTCCTGAGATTTAAGAAGAAGGAGAGAAAGGAAAAGTGGGAAGAAAGACAGAGGAGAAGAGAGGATGGGGGTAGGGTGTGTTGACAGACTGCGAGAATACAATAGCGCCAGGTCATACTTCAACTCCCGGTGTAAGAGAGATACCTACATGCCGAGCCCAGGGTTCCCAAACCGCCAAAAAAGCTTTATTTGAGTCTGCTATGGTACTAACTAAATTTTCCTGAGACATGATCCATGAGATCTTTCTCTTGGCAGACGCCAGAGAGACCCCTGGTTGTTTCCAGGCCTTTGCTATGGAAATCTTGGCGCCTGTCAGAATAAAAGCGATAAGTTTAGCAGTTGTTTTGGAAATTTTGGGAATATTACCATTTAATAGAGCTATTTGGGGGGATTTTGGAATGGGAGTGTCCGTGATTTTCCTGATCAAGTGAAAAATACCGTTCCAGAACCCCCTGATTTTCGGACATTCCCACCAAATGTGTAACACGGTACCCTGGGCTTGGCAGTTTCTGAAACATAAAGGAGACGAGGAGGGGAACATCAGTGCAAGTTTGGAAGGAACCAGATACCATCTCGTAAGGACTTTCGTGTTAGCTTCTATTAGTGCAATATTAACCATACCTTTGTAGGCTCTTGTGTTCATTCTATTCCAGATCTCCAGGTCCCAAGACTCGCCCAAGTCCCTCTCCCATTCTGTCATGTATGTGAGTTTGGATGTGGGAGTTGATAGTGCTTCATAAATCAGGGATATGCCTCCTTTTTGTTCTGTTGCTTGTCCACACCATTGTTCATAAGGTGTGCACACTAGGGGGACTGATTTGACTTTCCAAATGGTGTGAAGGAAATGGGAGATTTGATGAAATCTAAATTTCTCGGAATCTGGAAGGTCTAGTTTATCAATGCACATTTTCAGGGAGATAGGACCGGAGGCGAGGAGGTAATGTCCGATACGGTACATTCCTTTATCAAGCCACCATTGAAAGGATTTGATGTCTAAGCCTGGCTTGAAGAGGGGGTTGCGAAAAATGTGTGAGAGAGGGCGGAGTTGTGAGGTCAGAGCTGAGTTTTGAATCAGGGAGTCCCAAAGTCTGAAGGAGTGTGAGAGTGTGGGTGCCATGATGGGCGGTCTAGAATTGCTGGGGGTCCAGAGTAGATAGTCTAGAGTGTGGGAAGGGACCGCCTGGCGTTCTATTTGTATCCAGTCGGGCTTTTCGCCTCTAAAATATAAGGTGGAGAGTTGGGCCAGTCTGGCTGCTTGGTAGTATTTGAATAGTTCGGGGAGACCTAGTCCTCCCTTAGACTTTGGGGCATAAAGGGTGTTTCTCGAAAATCTATAACCTTTCCCCCCCCAGATAAATTTTATGATCTTCCCCTGGAAGCGTTTGAGGTGATTTCTGTTAATCGCGATTGGGAGGGCTCTAAATAAGTACAAAATTCTGGGGAATAGGGTCATTTTGATGGCATGGATTCTCCCCAGCCATGATAATTTGTGGAGAGACCAGGTTCGTATGTCTTCCTCCAATCTACGATACATAGGAGGGAAATTAGCTTGGTAGAGGGAGTCTATGCTGGGTGTGAGGTTTATACCTAGGTATCTGATTGAGGAGTCACTCCAGTTAAAATTAAAGGACAGTTTTAACCTCTCAACTAGGGCTGGATTAAGGGAGATGTTTAAAGCTTGAGATTTGGTCATGTTTACCCGAAGGCCTGAGACTTCTCCAAATGTCTGGAGTAGTCCATTAATGTTGGGGAGAGTGGTAATTGGAGATGTGACGAATAGAAGAAGGTCATCTGCGAAGAGGGCGCATTTATGGGTGTTCAAGCCACAGTTTACCCCTTTGATGTTTGGGTCTGACCTGATTGCAATAGCTAGAGTTTCTATTATTAGAGCGAAAATGAGTGGGGAGAGGGGACAGCCCTGTCTTGTGCCCCTAGCAATTTTGATTGGGGATGAGAGGAAGCCCTGTAGTTTGACTCTCGCTTCCGGTTCTGAATAAAGAGATTTGAGGATTCCGATAAAATGTTCTCCGAATCCCCAGAATCTAAGGGAGGCGAAAATAAAGGGCCAGGACACAGAATCGAAGGCCTTTTGAAGATCTAGGGAGAGGAAGAGACCCTCCTGCTTTGGGCCTCCGTCCCATCCCGAGTGCAAAATTGAGGCTATGTCTATGGCTCTTCTGACCTGGTCAGGGCCCTGTCTGCCGGGGATAAATCCCACCTGATCCTTGTGGATATAAGTGTTGATGAATGTATTTAATCTATTGGCGTAAATTTTCGTTAGGATTTTTAGATCATTATTTATAAGTGATATTGGTCTGTAATTTTCTACCTGATCCGGGTTTTTGTCGGGTTTAGGGATGACTGTAATGAAGGCAGCATTCATCTGGGGGTCTATGGGGTCTCCCTTTCGTTTGTAATTGAACATTTTAGTTAGATGTGGCGCTAAAGTCGCGGCAAAAGTCTTGTAGTAAAGATTGGAAAGACCATCTGGACCTGGGGCCGAGCCCCCTTTCAGGTTTTTTATGACCTCCAAGGTCTCCTCTACTGAGATCTGAGCCTCCATAATTTCTTTGTGGGATTTTTGTATAGTGGGGATGGGGAGGTGCTCTAAAAATGCTTCTATAGCTCGTGAGTCATTGGATTCATTTGCTTTGTAAAGTTGTGAGTAGAAGGCTTGGAAAGATTCCAGGATTCTATGTGGGTTTTGGGAAGACGTCCCATCCTGTAATTTTATTTTGGGGAGGGCGAAGAGACGGGACCTAGGGGATAACTTGGAGGCCAGCATCGTGCTCATTTTATCCTGGTTCAGGTAAAATTTTACCCCATTCCAACGCAGAGAATCCTCAGCTTTAACCGTGAGCGCCAGATTTAGTTTGATCCGGGCAGCATCCAGCTGGTCGGGTTGAACCAGGGATGGGTTAGCTTTATGGTTTTTGCGTAAGAGGAGGAAATCTCTCTCCAGTTTTGCAATGTCCATGGTTCTCTCCTTTTTAAGTTGGGAGGATATTTGGATCAGTTTGCCTCGAATCACGACTTTGTGGGCTGCCCAGAGGGTCTCGGCTGAGATGTTGTCTACATTGTTCAGGAGAAAATATTCATTTAGTGTCTTGGTAAGTTCCGAAATCTGGATGGGGTCTTTAATGATGTGTTCTTTAATACGCCAGATGGGGGATGAGGGTCTGAGAAGCGAACCTTGGATAGATAGGGAGATCATAGAGTGGTCGGAGAGGGGAGTATCCTTAATTTTAGCTGAGATAGCGGCGGGGATATGCATAGAGGAGATCAGGATATGGTCGATTCTAGAGTATACTTGGTGGGGTATTGAATAGTGGGAGTAGTCCCTTGAAGTGGGGTTGAGTTCTCTCCAAATGTCTGTAAGGCCCTGTTGGTGAATCAGTTTGGCAATTTTGGAGCTGATTTTTGTTGGCCTGGAGAGCTGTTTAGCCGGGGGTTTAGATTTATCTAGGCTCTGATCAAAGGCGACATTCGAGTCTCCCCCAAAGATTACTGTTCCTTCCAGAAGGGGGCCTAGTGTTTGGAAAAGCGAAGTAAAGAATACATTCTGTCCCTTGTTTGGGGCATAATAGGATATCAAAGAGAATGTTTGGTCTGCGATCTGACCTTTAACTAGTATGTACCTGCCTTCGGGGTCACAACGAGTCTGGCTCACTTTGAATTGGCAATCCTTAGAGAATAGGATCGCGACTCCCCTGGTTTTATCCTCAGCGTTTGCCAAATAAAACGAGGGGAAGCGCGCATGTAGGAATGAGGGGGAGAATCGAGAAGGGAAATGCGTTTCCTGAAGCATTAGTATCGAAGCCCTTTGTTTATAATATGATTGGAAAATTTTCCTTCTTTTAATTGGGGAATTGAAGCCTTGGACGTTGTGGGAAATAATTTTTATCTGGGGGCGAGATGGGGTGGTGTTAGGCATGTTTTTTGAGTGAGGAGTGTGCTATTGATGAAAGAACACTTACCCTGATCCAGTTGAAGAGGGGTGGGTAGGAGGCGACTGCGGAGCGAGGTCCGGAACCTGGAAATGCTGGACGAGAAGGATCTGCAGACAATCCGTCAACCCTGACATGAAGGGGTAAGGGAGAAAAAAGCACAGGTGGGTTAAAACCAAGAGACAGAAGGAAAAAGAGAATATGTACAAAATGACCTGAAAAAGGCCGGAGGCGGAGAGGGGGGAAGGTATTCCCCTTTCCGAACTCCAAAAACAGAAAAAGGTGGTCCTGGGATCGGACCACCAGTCCATCGAACGAGAATGAAAATTCCATTATCGTAGGATGGAAGGAGTCGCAGGGCAGCTACCGCAACCCAAGCCACCCTTGAAGCCTTGCATAGAAAAATAAGCTTTGTGACAATAAAGGTAATAAGAAGCATACGGGGGACAATAAGGATTATCATAATCTGGAAAAAGAAAAAAAAAAAAAAAAAAATGAAATGTTTTTAACTTGGGACCCCTCTGGTCTGAAGTACAGGTCGAGTCTTCCTGGTAGACCTACTCGAATCCTCTGTGGGGAAGGAGAAGGAAGGAGGTATGGAAAATCCAAGTCCCACTGTGGACTTAGCCAGTCCGTTGTGAGGGGGTGGGGTTGTGGGGATGGACCAGAACTTCCTGCTGACACTGGTGGAGCCCAGATGGGCGATGAGGGAATGATGTACAATAACCGGTGAGGCCATTCTTGTGGAGATCAACGGGCTAGAACTTTAAACCTCCTTGAGGCGTAAGTGAGAGGTAGGTGCAATAGTAGTTCTTGGGAAACTGAATGCGTGGCCCCGCTGGGGCGTTGGGATGCAGACTTGAGAATTAGGGGTGAATGGAAAAATTTTCCCCTTATGGGAACAAGGCCTCTTTGTGGTGGATCCAGGGAAGGTGGAGAACATCTGGTATGAGATGGATTGGGAACAGTGGAACACAAAGAGGAAGAAAGGTGTTGCCGGGGTCTTGTATAAGACCTCCTCAGGTTGGTAATTGATCTTTCAGTCGCCTGCTTTTATTAGCTTTCCAGGCTGGAGAGATGGGGCTGTTGGGAGTTTGGCGTTTAGAGGAGCCCGCTTGAGTGTTGGTTATGTCCATTTCCGAATCTAGAGATATGAGCTTAAGTGAGAGGAGGATTTGTTCACCTTCAGTGAATGTGGTGAATGAGTGGGTTCTGCCTTTAAGGGAAAATTTTAGGGCGAAAGGGAATGCCCACCAATATTTGATCTCCTTCTGGGAGAGGACGAGCAGAAGGGGCTTGAGGGCTCTGCGTTTCTGAATGGTCATGGGGGAAATGTCTGCGAAAATTTGCACTTCCTGACCTTGAAAAAGGATGCGGGATTGCTGGCGTGAAATTTTCATTATTTCTTCCTTTACACTATAGAAGTGTGGCTTCACTACCACATCTCTGGGGGATCCGTCTTTTCTGGGGGGACCCAGGGACCTATGAGCCCTGTCCAGCTCCAACTTGATGGGGGGAAGCTCAGGGATGAGGGATTTGATTAAGTCCTGGATAGCTTTGGGGACGTCTGTGATTGATTCGGGGATACCTCTTACTCTGAAATTGTCCCTTCTCGACCTGTTCTCCAGGTCATCGATTCTGTTCAGTGCCACCTCTAGTTGCTCTTGGACCATATGAATGTGCTCAGTGTTCTGGTTAGCTCTAGACACTGTAATGTCTAATTTGTGTTCTATGGCTTCCATCCTTGCTCCCAAGTTTTGAAAGTCTGCTCTTATCTCGTTCGTGATTTTTGTGGCTGTGTTTGCTAAACCTCTGTCTAGTAAATCTGACAGTTTGAGGAATAAATCTCCTGTGTTGAGGGGTATGGCAGCCTCCGGATCTCCTATGGAAGTTCCAGCTCCCTGGTGTGGTGGTGTGGCGTTCGGTGGGGACAGGGAGTAATTTTCATAGGTGCGCTCTAGGAGGGATACTGTGGAGGCTGGGGATGGGGTCCCCATAGGCTGGTTGTGGGAAGCAGGTGAGGGTGTGTAGGCCAGAGTGGCTGGAGCAATCACTTGCCTGGTTTCTGTGTGTCCCCCTGCGTGCCGCTCCTTGTACTGAGTTGCGGCCGCCATCTTGGATAAGGCCCGGGAATCCTCTGCTGAGAACTGCGGTCCCAGGTCCCTGCGGACCGTGCTGTTTGGCATGGGTCGAAGCAGCGGGTGTTCCCGGGTCCGAATTCGCTAGTGGCGGGCGAAAAGGCGGCCTTAATCCAGCGTTCGGGTGGCTTGCTGGGCTGGGTAGAGCGGAGCTCCCGGCTTACGCGGCCATCTTGGGAGTCCCGCGCCTGCCTTAATACCCTATGGAGATTTTTAAGTACCGCAGTTTGTCACCATTCCACACGTGTGCGCAATTTCAAAGCATGACATGTTGGGTATCTATTTACTCGGCGTATCATCATCTTTCACATTATACAAAAAAATGGGCTAACTTTACTGTTTCTTTGTTTTTATTTTTCATTCATGAAAGTGTATTTTTTCCCCAAAAAAATCACATTTGAAAGATCGCTGCGCAAATACCATGTGACATAAAAAATTTGCAACGATTGCCATTTTATTCTTTTATTCTCTCTCTCTCTCTCTCTCTCTCTCTCTCTCTCTCTCCCCCCCCCCCCCCCCCTCTCTCTCTCTATCTATCTATATATTGTTTGGGGGTTCTTAGTAATTTTCTAGCAAAAAAATACGGATTTTAACTTGTAAGCGACAAATGTCAGAAATGGGCTCAGGCATGAAAGGGATAAATTACTTTGGCATAGAAAGAATGCAACAGAGGGATAGAGACTCCATGGTAGTATGAGCCAAAGTCAGGAACTCAAAATAGATTTCTGGAGTCTCTCTAATTTATAAAAAAAAAGTCAGCAAAATGATGCAGACCATGGGCAACCCACAACTGAAAATAACTATTTTGTGGTTGACTGACCCTTTAACTGGTGATCTATTGAAGGATAACAGTAATAAAAATGTGTTTTATGTTTGTGGAAGAAGAGAAAAAAAATAATTTATATTAAAAGTAATGGAGTGTCTTCGAGTGACACCAGGCATGTTCCTTGTAGAAAGATAAAAGATGAAGAGTCTTTGCTTGGGTGTAATTTTATATATTTGTTGATAAGAAGTATTGTGCTATGTGTAATTGTATATAAAGGAAGCTGTCCAATGCTGAATGTTAGGGGTATGATGTATTATGGGAAATAGGAATGTGCTGTACAGTATGTAATGCACTATGTTCAGAGTTGTCCAGTGCAGAATGGTATTTGTTTGACGTATTATGGGATGTATGACCACTTTATGACCAAAAGTATGAGGACCCCCTTTAAAAAATTAGAGTTCAGGTGTCTCCATGAAAGGAACTGTTAATACTACATCATACAAAGACATTGTAGACCAGCCGTTCTCAACCTTTTCAACACAGAGGAGCCCTTTAAATAACGTTCCAGTCTCGGGGAACCTTCTGCTAAAAATTACCATATCTACAACTCGATATATCAGTGTGTTAGTAAGTGGGAAGAATGTTCCTTACATTTGTGGTCATTGGGGAGAATTGCCCCCTTATAGATAGCTAAAAAGATTAATGGTGTCAGTGGGAACTTATCTGAGAGGCAGAAAGTGCTCACGGAACCCCTAGCAACCTCTGGAAGAGCCCTAGGGTTCCCCCAGATCCCTGGTGGAGAAGCCCTGTTGTAGACAGTTGTGCTCTTCCAACCTTGGTGATGACCCTTTTCTGTTCCAGCATGACTGTGCCCCTGTGTACAAAGCTAGCTCCATAAAGACATGGTGTTACCAGTTTGGTGTGGAGGAACTCGAGTGTCCTGTATACAGAGCCCTGACCTCAGCCCTACTGAACACCTCACAGCCAGATCTTCTCACCCAACATTAGTACCTGACCTCATAAATGCTCTTTTGGATGACAGTGTACTTTCCAGCCTCATGGCAACAGTCTTGGAAAGGTTACTTTTAGTCCCATCATGACTGTGCTCAAAGCTCCATAAAGACGTGGTGTGACCAGTTTGGTGTGGAGGAACTCAAGTGTTCTGCACAGAGCCCTGAGCTCATCCCTACTGAACACCTTTTGGATAAATAGGACACCAATGGTGAGCCAGGGCTTTTCATGCAACATCAGTACCTGAACTCACAAATGGGTACAAATTCCCACAGAAAAAGAAGATGATGGTATAGAAACAAAGAGGGGCCAACACTTTGGCTATGGTTTTGGAAAGGGATGTCCAGCAACTCAGGCCTGACAGTGAGTTGTCCACAAAGAGAATGTGTTGGACTATAGTTGGAGCTTTCCTGTTTTAAATGTTAAGGGGCAGGTTTGTAGGTAAGCATGTTGGAAGATGGGATTGGGTTGTACAATGTGTATTGGACTTTGGATGGAGCTGTCCAATGCTGAAAGTTAGGAATGAGTTGTTAATGGGAGCTGAGTAAACATTTTAAAATGTGGAAAACACTACAGCGGGAACTGGCCAGTGCTGAATGTTAGGGATGTGATGTATTACAAAGTGCAAGGATATGTTTGTATTATATAAAATAGAGCTATAGAGGACCTATATGCTGCCATTAATTAAATGGCTTTTGGTGCCACGTCCCTAACATACTGTATCTTAATCACTTGCCAACCAGTCAAGTACCTGGCACGTCATTGGTCTTCAAGTGGTTGTACTGGGATGATACCTGCAGCTGCAGGCATCATCCCAGTACCATTTATTAGAACCAGCGGTCTGCTCTCTTGTAATAGCAATTGGAGTGGCTAAGTAGCCGCTAGATTGCTATTACAAGCAGCAGGGAGGGGGGGGCATCCCCATTCCCGAGGCTTGCTCGGGCTCTCCCGTCCCCCTGGGAGAGACCTGAGCTACCAGCCGGTGTGTCCGCCCGGTTGGCCTAACAGCCAGTAGACATGTGCAATTCGTTTAGTTCCGAATTCCTCTTTTTTTTTTTTATGAATTCTGACAAATTCGTTAATTCGGAAATATCCGAATGAACAAAAACCCGTTTAACTAAGTTTTGCAGAATAATCGTAAATCTGAATATTCGAAAATTCATAAATTCGGAAATTCGAAAATCCGAAAAATTTGAAAATCTGAAATAATAACTAACTAATAATAACTTAACTATTACTAACTATTAATTTATAGGTATTGGAATTTCCTTTCAAATTTGGCTGTTAGTGAACATAACGAATACGATTTTATCCGAAGTTACGAATTTTCTGAAATAACGAATGTCGTATCTAAACGAATGCAACATAATGAATTATTAATAATAAATAACACTAATATTAATAGTAAAAGCATATTTATTCTTCAAATTTATTATTAATTCGTTCCGTTCCATCTGTTTAGATGCGACATTCGTTTTTTCGGATAATTCGTAACTTCAGATAAATTCATAATCGTTACATTCACTAGCAGCCAAATTTGAAAGGAAATTCCAAAACCTAGAATTTAATAGTTAGTAATTATTAGTTAGTTGATTAGAAAATCCGAAAATTCGAAAACATGAAAATAAGAAAGAAAACCCGAAAATTCGAAAGAATAACTTTCTTATTTTCGTATAGGGAAAAAAACAACAGAAATGGGGTCAGTGGCGCCACTTATGTCAAGACTCTCGTTAAATGGCTAAATGAACCACAAGGTATAAAGAGAAAAACATTTACAGTGGTAAGGATTAAATATTAGCACCCTCCATCTAGGGGTGGTAAATACTATATAGGATCCACCTAAGTGAGGACAGAGCCTCTTATATTGACACAAGGGGGTAAGTCCGCAGTGGTGGCCTAATATGCAATGTACACCACTAATGGTCCAGTGATACCTTGGGGTTCCCTACAGAGTGAAAGTTAATATATAATATGTATGTGCACATTAATCTGTGAAACCAAGTATACAAGAAAGTGTATATATAAAAAAAGTGCATATATAAAAAGTATTGATAATAGTAAACCAAACCACTCTTACACCTTAGTCCCAGAGGATGGTCATGGTCCCCCTCGAAAACTAACAAATTTTTCGGCAGTGCACATGTCTCACAGCCAGACAAAGCCGGGATTGGCTGTTCAGTATAGTAACCTGGAAGCGATGACATGACATCACTTTCAGGCTGTTCAACGGCGCCATTTTCAAAAAATCGAAAACATTCAAAAACTACAAAGGCTCCAGAAGAAGCCACGATTGTGGTGAAACATGTTAAGGCAACCAACTTTTGTATTGTGACCGCATGATTCTTTCGTGCTCTAGTTTTAAATATTATTGTCTTTTTTTTTAACCATGCTTGTTTTAATAAAATAATGAAATTTGTAATATTAATTTGATTTGATTTTTTTTGCACCTCAAAACTCCCAATTTTTGTTTCTTGGTACTTCTTACAATATACAATGGATTATAGAGGGAACTGTCCAGTGCTGAAAGTTAGAAGTATATGGTATTATGGGAATTAGAAGGTTATTGTTGTACTGCCGTCCAGTACTGAATGATCTGATAATGTAAAGAAGAACGTGGAAAGTGTTGTAGTGTATGTAAGAAATGGAAACTGATGTAAAATATTTGGGAGTGGTGTATTTTAGTAGGCTGGGAAGGGTCAAAGAATGTATAACCACTTCAGTCCCGGAAGATTTTACCCCCTTCCCGACCAGAGTGCTTTTTATAATTTGGCACTGCGTCGCTTTAACTGACAAACGTGCGGTTATGCAATGCTGTACACAAACAAAATTTGCGGTCTTTTTTCCCCCACAAATAGAGCTTTCTTTTGGTGGTATTTGATCATCTCTGCGATTTTTATTTTTTGCGCTATAAACAATAAAAGAGCAACAATTTTGAAAAAAAAAACAATATTTTCTACTTTTTGCTATAATAAATATCCTCAAAATTAGAAAAAAAAAATTCTTCATCAGTTTAGGCCAATATATATTCTTCTACATATTTTTGGTAAAAAAAAATCGCAATAAGCGTATATTGATTGGTTTGCGCAAAAGTTATAGCGTCTACAAACTATGGGAACGATTTATGGCATTTTTATGGCATTTTAATTTTTTTTACTAGTAATGGCGGCGATCTTCGATTTTTAGCACTTCTATGACATTGCGACAGACAGATCGGACACTTTTGACACATTTTTGGGACCATTGACTTTCATACAGCGATCAGTGCTATAAATATGCACTGATTACTGTGTAAATGTCACTGACAGGGAAGGGGTTGACACTAGGGGGTGATCAAGAAGTTAAATGTGTTCTAACTGTATGAGGATAGGACTGTCTAGGGGAGGAGACATATCGTTGTCCCTACTTAGTAGAAACAAACAATATGTCTCCTCTGCCCTGACAGAACAGGGATTTGTGTGTTTACACACACAAATCCCTGTGCTGGCTCTCGTGCACGCCACTAAAGGGAAGGACGTACCCATACGGGATTTCGCCCAGGAGAGCCATTCTGCCACAGTTTATCTGCGTGAGCCAATCAGGAACCGGTTAAAGAACAGAGAAAAAACAACCTTTTATTATTTAAATGTCTCAGGACTTGATTTGCTAGAGCAGTGGTTCTCAACCTAAGTCCTCGTGTACTCCCAACGGGCCATGTTTTCAGGTTTTCCTTTAGTTTGCACAGCTGCTTTAAATCAATATCAATGACATGGTATTGTTAAGAGCTATTTCATCTAAGCTAGGGGAAGTTCCCAAAACATGGCCCGTTGGGGGTACTTGAGGACTGAGGTTGAGAACCACTGTGATAGACCATTCTTAAATGGCAATACAAAAGTTTTCTGATGCATTTTCCAGCAGGTGTTTTAAAACTGCAATTGAATCAGTTTAGTAGAGATGAGGTTCATGGCTGCCATGGACTTGATGTGAAACCCTTGTATTTTTAAGATTTACAGTCCTGGCAAGTTTTTGTGCATTTTTTTTTAAAACCATAATGCACTACATGGCCTTAAAACATGTCCAACAGGATTAATAGAGCTAATAAGGGGATATTTGGATAAGCCAGCACCCTCACTATTAAAGATGGGGTGGAGTACAGAGCAGCCATAGTGTCGGTTCATTGGAAACTGCTGGAGGGAGTTACATCATCCTGGCCAGGCTTCTTAAGATAGCTGTTGGCATGAGAGCTAAGGCATCTTGGTTAGTCCATTTAAGATAGCTGAAGGCCTTAAACCTGGAAGCAGCTAGGGAGAAGATGTTGGTGCAGGAGTTAGGCCATCCTGGCTAGGCCATTTAGGATAACTGAAGGCCTTGAACCTGGAAGAAGCAAGGGAGAAGATGTTGTCATGGGAATTAGGCCATCCTGGCTAGGACATTTAAGATAGCTGAAGGCCTTGTTTCACGTACCTATGTGCCAATCTCCGATTTTGCTGGGCATTTGCAGGTGTGCCAGTCCTTCTAAGAGCCATTCTCTGACACCAGGCCACTTAAAATAGCTGAAAAATGGAGAAGCTAGAGAGAAGATGTTGGCATGGGAGCTCACGGACAACACATGAGCAGGAATTATGTCATCCTGATCAGGCCAATTAAGATACCCAAAGACCTCAAACCTGGAAGAAGCTGGGGAGAAGATTTTGGCATGGGAGCTTGCAGACAGCGCATTACTGGAGGGGAGATGACTCTTATAAGGTTTAGAAACTTTAACATTACACAGCCAAGACTATGATCACTAAACAAATACCACAACAGATGTAGAAATCTATGACGTTGGGTTGGGTCAGAATTAAAGACATCAGATGAAATTAGCCAAACGTCTGGTAGTCATTCTCTGACACCTTGAACCTGGATGAAGCCATGGAGAAGATGTTGGCATAGGAGGTATGCCATCCTTGCCAGGACATTTAAGATAGCTGAAGGTCCTGAATCTGTAAGAAGCTAAAGAGATGATATTAGCATAGGAGTTAAGCCATCCTGGGCAGACCACTCAAAAAAGCCGAAAAATTGAGAAACTAGTGAGAAGATATTGGCGCAGGAGCTCACGGACAACACATGCGCAGGAATTATGTCCTCCTGACAAGACCAAATAAAATACCCAAAGACCTCGAACCTGGAAGAAGCTGGGGAGAAGATTTTGGCATGGGAGCTTGCAGACGGCGCATCACTGGAAGGGAGATGACTATTGGAAGGTTTAGAAACTACATTACACAGCTAAGACTATGATCACTAAACAAACACCCCAACCGATTTAGAAATCTATGACGTTGGGTTGGGCCAGATTTAAAGACATCAGATGAAATTAGCCAAACGTCTCATAGTCATTTTCTGTCACCTTGAACCTGGATGAAGCCATGTAGAAGATGTTGGCATTGGGGGGTAAGCCATCCTGGCCAGGCCATTTAAGATAGCTGAAGGTCCTGAATCTGGAAAAGCTAGGAAGAAGATATTAGCATAGGAGTTAAGCCATCTTGGCCAGGCCACTCAAAAAAAAAGAAAAAGAAGCTAGAGAGAAGATGTTGGCACGGGAGCTTGCGGAAAATGCATGCACGGGAATTATGTCATCCTGACCAGGCCAAATAAGATACCCAAAGACCTCGAACCTGGAAGAAGCTAGAGAGAATATTTGGGCATGGGAGCTTGCAGACAGCTCATCGCTGGAGGGGAGATAACTATAGGAAGGTTTAGGAGCTTTGACATTGCACAGCTAAGACTATGATCACTAAACAGATACCACAACAGATGTAGAAATCTATGACGTTGGGTTGATTTAAAGACATCAGATGAAAATTGCTCTGAGTGTTTGAGGTGCCTCCATGTAGAACTTTACAATTCTTTCATATTTCCTTGGCGGCGTGTTTCACCTGACGCGGTAATGTGTTATGAATGTGCTATTAGTGCAATAAATCTCTAATTTCCAATTTAGTCACTGTATTAATTACTGTGCCAAGGCTGACGGGAGGTGAAATACAAATCACAGAAAGGTTCTAGTGTGAGACTCACGCCTCGGGCCCTCGTGCAGGCTCACGGGGGCCTTGAATATGATTAACATGCCAACGTAATGGAAATGAACCCAACAAAACGTGTGAGCCGTAGAAGGGAGGGGAAGATGCCTCCTCTCCGTATCATTCATCTATGCATATAACAAAGCCTCCTTTTTATTATTTCACCTAAATTTCCCATATGGGGGATGCATAACTGCGATATAGACATTAATGTGTAACCTTCTTCATGATTGGAAATGATGGGAATGATTTACTGGTAGAAAAATTGTCAGCATTATATATAAATTAGGGAAATAAATCAATTTATCAAACCTCTCTGCCAATCACCACTCTAATATATGCAGTTCAGGTTTATAGAAGATACCAACGCGAATACATGGTTAAAGATTAGTGCTATTAATTTTGATTAAATATTTGTTTTTTTCTTAAGATTAGTCAAGACCAAATATTTAATGAGAATATTGATATTTGGTCAGTGAGATCTTCCCAGCGGGAATTTCAATTCTGCCCCAATGTCATTGCAAAGTCAAATGATGGTGTCCCCCATAAGGTAGAAAAAACACATACTGGGAATCCAGGTGTTATAGAGTGACATCTTTAATTTATTCTTGTGGGAGGGGCAGAGACACAAACTACAGAGGGAAATCTCTCCATGGTGGGAGGGCCAGAGACACAAACTACAGAGGGAAATCTCTCCATGGTGGGAGGGCCAGAGACACAAACTACAGAGGGAAATCTCTCCATGGTGGGAGGGCCAGAGACACAAACTACAGAGGGAAATCTCTTAATTGTGGGAGGGGCAGAGACACAAACTACAGAGGGAAATCGCTCCATTGTGGGAGGGGCAGAGACAAACTACAGAGGGAAATCTCTCCATTGTGGGAGGGGCAGAGACAGAACTACAGAGGAAAATCTCTCCATTGTGGGAGGGGCAGAGACACAAACTACAGACTGAAATCTCTCCATGGTGGGAGGGGCAGAGACACAAACTACAGAGGGAAATCTCTCTCCATTGTGGGGGGGCAGAGACACAAACTACAGAGGGAAATCCCTCCATTGTGGGAGGGGCAGAGACACAAACTACAGAGGGAAATCTCTTCATTGTGGGAGGGGCAGAGACACAAACTACAGAGGGAAATCTCTTCATTGTTGGAGGGGCAGAGACACAAACTACAGAGGGAAATCTCTCCATTGTGGGAGGGGCAGAGACACAAACTACAGAGGGAAATCTCTCCATTGTGGGAGGGGCAGAGACATAAACTACAGAGGGAAATCTCTCCATTGTGGGAGGGGCAGAGACACAAACTACAGAGGGAAATCTCTCCATTGTGGGAGGGGCAGAGACATAAACTACAGAGGGAAATCTCTCCATTGTGGGAGGGGCAGAGACACAAACTACAGAGGGAAATCTCTCCATTGTGGGAGGGGCAGAGACACAAACTACAGCTCAAGGTCCATAAAGACATGGATGAGCGAACTTGACTGGCCTGCACCCCAACCCGTTATAACACCTTTGATGAATTAGATGAATTAGAGTGGAGACTACGAGCCAGGCCTTCTTGTCCACATCAGTGCCTGACCTCACAAATGTCCTTCTGGAAAAATGGTCAAACATTCCCATAGACACACTCCTGAACCTTGTGGACAGCCTTCCCAGAAGAGTTGAAGCTGTTAGAGCTGCAAAGGGTGGGCCAACTCTATATTGAACCCTACGGACTAAGACTGGGGTACCACCAGGGGCAGCCCATCCATTAAGGGCTCACAGGCGCCACCCCCTCTATCCATGCCACCCCCTTTATGGTTTATGGATAGATTCTTGCATAGCATGAATCTATCCACGGCTGCCGCTGCCACCCTCTATTAATGCATCCGGCCCCTTTCAGGATGCCGGGCGCATGAGTTACAGCACTGGGGGATGTTTTTTTAAAGCACCTGATTAGAGGCAAAGGCTCTAATAGGCTTAAAAATAGGGTGGACTCGGAGTGCAGAGCATTGCGCTCGGAGCCCACCCAGGTGTGTTAGAAAAGCAAATGAATATTCGCTTTTCTAACACTGAATTGCATCTCTGCCAATCAGGAAGCACGGGTTTTATACACGTTTCCTGATTGGCTGAAAGGCGATCCTATTGGACGCCTAGGAGGAGGAGGAGGGGGATGCATGGTGAAAGGAGCCGTGATCCACACCACAGGAGGAGGAAGAAAGCCACCGGACATGACGCTGCCCACTTCCTGGATGGGGTAAGTACGGGGCTTTGATGTCCCGGCTGTCCCAGCTGTCCTCCTGGGGGGGTTGCCGTCACGACCGACCGGGGGGGTGGGGGTAGGCTGTTTGCCGCCCCTAAAAGAAAAACCACCAGCCACCACTGGATGCCATTAAAGTTCATGTGCTTGTAAAAGCAGGGGTCCAAATACTTTTGGTAAGTGTATTTTCTCTGCTTAGAACAGCCAATCTGTTGGCTTTCTTTATGAGAACCTTTTTTTATGAGAACCCTTTGTGTTCTTTACTTCTTTTTTTCACAGGGTTAGGGCCCAGCACTATCAAAAAATTATGGATCAGATTATGGGTATATGGGGTATCCCAACCAATGGGAAGGATTTTTCTTGGATCCTTTGGCCTGCTGGAAGAACCTATATATTCGGGTGGAGTTAGGTGATCTATGTTCTGTGCCACCTGGATGGCTGTCTGGGTGGATGTGTGTTGTGGTGGCTGCTAGGCCGGAGATTGGGCCTATCCTGGGCACATCTGGCTGCCAGGCTGTCTGGGGGCATATCCAGAAGCAAGAGAGCAGCGCAGGGTTGGGCCTGTGGCTTGCAGTCCAACCAGAACTGCTGGTTCTGCTGGCCGGAAAACCTGTTGTGGTCGGAGTAAAAGGGGAAACTGTCGCCACTAAGGGAGCATCCACTGAATTACCAGGGACCACAGTGAGTAATTGAAGCAATTACCGGAGCAGCATTCTCACCAACCGGGGACGGTAAAGAATCGGGAAACTTCAGTGGGTATCAAGCCAGGGACCCAACCAGTGGAGGTGACGCTTGCAGAGCAGCCTTGTGAGTCAAGCCAGGGACTGAGCAGGCCAGTGGGGTGAAGCTTGAGAGGTATCTAGAGTGCCAAGCTAGGGACCCAGCAGAGAATCGGGAGTGACGCTTGAGGAAGATACCACCGTGAAGATTGGAGGAGCTCAAGGGATTCAGTGGCAGTTACATAGTTACATAGTAGGCGAGGTTAAAAAAGACACAAGTCCATCAAGTCCAACCTATGTGTGATTGGCAGTGAATCAGTGGGTCTAGTGAAAGACCGGGAGCTCAGTGGGCTGAAGAACTACAAGGAGTGATTGTAGTGAAAGAGAAAGGAACTGTTAAGTTTGTGTTAGAAACTGTCAAAGACTGTTGCCATAGGAGACAGCATTCCTACACATGCAGTTGTGGTGTCTTGTTGGATGCTTTTCCCTGCATGGCTGTCCTCCTGTTGAAGTCTCAGAGTCTGCCAATTAATCTTGCATCTATCTAAGGTTGTCCTGGCCCTACCTCTCTCTCTCCCAAAAAAGTTTGCTAAGAGAAATAAAATTTATTTTGCATTCAAGAAGTGTCTGGCGCCCAATAACTAACTACTCTGCACCCACCATGCCTTACAACCCACCATATACATAAGGATGTCAGCTATCCCTGGCCCTGGAGGTCCTCATTAGACCGAAGGAGGCCTGGGACCTTGCTACATATATACACAATATTATTATTTGACCATGTGTTTCAACTCAATCTATCAAAATAAGATAGCAGAAGCAGTTATGCTCTCTCCTGCAGGTAATAAAAAACAATTTTTTTCAGACTAAGAATAAAGAAAGATTCGTCAAAAAATCTCACATCTCTAAGAACTGAAATTGTCCCCGGCCGTCAGGAGTTGGTGACGGAGCCAGCGAAGACTTCCCAACTACCACCCTTCCGCTGCTTTCCCACGTCCTTTCATTCCGGCAGTTTCCTAATCTAATCTGCGCTCCTTTCCTGAGTCTATTTCGCCGGCCCGCTGCGGGTAAAAGCGGCATTCCACGGTAAATGAGCTGTCAAGACTACGGCTGGATGTGTGCGCTGGTGGCCTTAACTCATAAATATCTCCTCAATGGGCGAGTGACAAGCCAGATCCTTCACTGCGCAGGAATCAGACTCAGCAGAATTTTGGCAACCCTGCGAAGAGCTCCATCATTTTTATATATTATTCTTATACAAAAATAGATTGAGAGGCCGGGCAGTGATGGAGCTGTGAGGAGACGTTAACCTCTAACAAGAACGTCCTGAAGATGATGGATGCTTAGAGGGAGCCAACGGGGAGGGAGACACCTGTCTTTGTACGGACATTTAACCCTCACCGGGTAGCAGTGACAAGCATATGGCCTCCTTTCCACCAAAGGCATGTCACCTATTTGTCACCGTCTGTGAAATGAAAACAGTCTGAACTAGGGTTGCACCGATACTAGTATCGGTATCGGTGCCGGTACTGAGTATTTTCACAAGTATCGGTACTCGTGCAAATTCACCGATACCTGAAACTGATACTTTCAGGCTCGGCTTTTTGAGCTGTCAGTGGGTCTGAGCTGAAGTGTTATGCCATGTACACATACAACCGGATTTTTCGACAGCAAAGGTCTGGCGGAACGAATCCGCCGGACAATTCGATCGTGTGTGGGCTTCATCGGACCTTTGCTGTCGAAAAATCAGACGGACTTTAGAAATAGAACATGTTTGAAATCTTTCCGACGGACTCGAGTCCGGTCGAAAAATCTGTTCGTCTGTATGCTAGTCCGACGGACGAACAACGACGCAAGGGCAGCTATTGGCTACTGGCTATGAACGTCCTTATTCTAGTCCGGTCGTACCTCATCACGTTCGAATCAGTCGGACTTTGGTGTGATCGTGTGTAGGCAAGTCCGTTGCGTCGGAACTCCGTGGAAAGTCCGTCAAAAAGTCCTTCGGAGTTCAGTCCGTCGAAAGTCCGCTCGTGTGTACACAGCATAAAAGAGGTTCGGTAATTGAAGCTGTCAAAAAAAAAAAAAAAAAAAAAAAGCAGTCAGCAATGTTTATTAACAAAACTAAAATAAAAAGAAACATTGTTTCGTTTTGTATCTTTCTGTTTCTTCATCTGCAGATCAAAGGGATGAACAAATGTTCCTCTGTTTAACCCCCTTATTAACCCTTAATTTACGCTAATCAGCCTTAATTAACCTCTTATTCTCCTCCATTTAATTATTATTTTCCTGCTTTTTTTTTTTTTGCCTTGTTAGTGAATATTTTTACACATATATATTTACACATTTCACATTGAAAAAGCGCAAAAAAAAAAAAAAAAAAAGTATTTCATTTGTAAATAACTTTTCAATGCTTTGTACCGTTGCTGACAGCTCAAGTGAAAACAAGACAGTTGTGGTAATTGGTATCGGTAATTGGTATCGGCGAATACTAAAAAAAAAGTATCGGTACTTCTACTCATTGTAAAAAAAAGTGGTATCGGTGCATCCCTAGTCTGAACTGCACCTTGCAAACAGATCCAACCACTGATGTCCAGTACAGATTTGAATCGTATTGCTTGTAAGAGGACAGAACAGTCAGTTCTTATTTCAGACTCCTTAAAGAGGAGTTCCACCCAGGGGGGGTCCATTAAAAAAAAAATAAATAAAAGTCAGCAGCTACAAATACTGCAGCTGCTGACTTTTAATTGGACACTTACCTGTCCCTGGGTCCAGCGATCCGGGGGATCGAAGCCCTGCTCATCCCCCCCCCTCCGCTCATCGGCGCCGGCATTTCAACTGTGGGCACCGGGCTGTGGCTTCACAGCCTGGCACCCACTGCGCATGCGCGAGCGGCGCGCGGCCGCTCAATCACCTGGGACCTGTAATGGGTCCCAGATAATTGATAGGAGGGAGGGAGCAGAGCCGAGCCCTTCCTGTGCCGAGGGGGAAGTGATGTCACCAGCCCAGGCAAAGGAAGAGGCAGACTACGAGGGACCACCTAGCAACAGGCATTTAGAGGTAAGTAAAAAAAAAAAATATCCAAATGTTTTTTTGTTTTTTTTTTAGACTTTTTCAGGTATTTTTGTTTTTTTGGGTGGAACCCCACTTTAATAACCAAGAGATCTTTTTTTTTTTTTTTTTTTTGCAGGAAACTTAAATTTAAGACTTTTTCTTTACTTTTGGATGGCGTATGGAAGGACTGGCGCATTTGTTGAGTTTTCTTTACACCAGAAATAGATATTCTACAGGTGCTAGATCTTTAAAATGTATTTGGTGAAAAGGAAGAAAACCTCGTACTTCAACAAGCTCAGTGATTCTGCTAGGGTGGCTCACATACAGAAAGGCTCACCTTGGTCGAGTGCCCGGAATGAGACTCAAAGCAAAGATATACAAAAGGAGAAAAAGGAGGAAAGGGCGGGACTTTGAATGAGGCACGCAGTCATTGGTGAGGGGTCAGAGTAACATATTAATATATATCATAATAAAAATCGTACAGGGTAATAATTAATGTCACGGTATATTTTGTCTATATACAAGAAGGAACATGTGTCAGGGCTGGGCTCAGCCCTTCCTTCTCTGAGCTGGCCGCTCAGCTGTCGGCTAATTGGCAGCTCTCATCTCTCTCCACAGTTAACCAGCTGTTGTGGATCTGCTCGTCAGTCCCGCCTACTTAAAGATCTCCAGCTCACGTCATTCCTGCCTTCGCCTTGGTCACATCACAAGAAACCATCTTCTGTGTTCCTGTTTAAAGACTGGCATTGCTGACATCCCTTCTGGCTCCTTATCCTGCTTGCTGTTCCTCTACTTGGATCCCTGACTTCTGGCCTGGCTGATTACCCGATCTGGTTACTGAACTCTGGCTTGGCTGACTACCCAATCTGGTTACTGGACTCTGGCTATGCTTTGACTACGCTTACTCTATTTACCTTTTTATTTTTATTAATAAACAAGTGTGATTTTACTGTACTTCTGTCTCCTTCTGGTTCGTGGTTTCTGACAACATGTTAATACATGACAGTGGAGAGAAATTAAAACTACACCACCTCCAAGGTTTCCTATTACATTAAAAAATGGATGATAATCACAACAATATACAAGTATTCATACGGATAAGATTGGACACATAATCGGTTTAAACATTGCGTATATGAGAGGCTCTACGCGTTTCGTGGAGTTATATCCACTCTTCAGGAGCAAAAAATGTGTATCTGAAATGAGATATAGGTGGTTCTAAGTCACTGCCTTTATCAAGGAAACAACAGAAAAGAAAAAAGGGTTAGAATCGGGGGTATCCCCTAGTCTAGAAAATACTCACAGCTACTGTGTAAAGAGAGCGCAACATTGAGAGCTGGAAGCTCCCCTAGGGACATCTTTTCTTGGGAGCCGTGGCTGCATAGGCGCATGAAGGGCCCCCACGAGACAACACCGGGGGGAGGATAGCATCCATGGAATGGTGGTCCCTGATAGTGGTGGCTGGTGTAACTGGAACGTCAAGGATGACTCCTAAAGAAATAGGATGATAGTGTCAGGTGTGTGTGTCATAGGAATATGTGTGAAATATGGGTACTTACAAAAGAACGAAAGAGTTCAACTATATCAGTGATTGTATCAGTGAAACCCAACAAAAAGAGGGTGAGGGATAGAGAGAAAATGCAAAGAGACCAACACCACCAAAAGAAAGATGGAATACCCAATAGCGAGTTGGAATACAAAAGGAGGACCAAACCAAATGGTGGAAGAGTCCAAGTTGATTTTAATTATTGATATGCTTCCCATAGAATGTAATGAATTGGAAATGAATTGGGGACAGAAAAAGAAGGGGAGGATCAGAGAAGACAGGATCAAACAGCCTTTTTACACAATGCAGAGGATTAACCCCTTAGGTTCCACAGTGAGTATAACAAGCATGCTTCACTGCATATGCAGACTGATTTTACTGTTGTGGGTTTAGTAACACTTTAAGTTCTTCATTTTCCCAAAAATTCTGACCAAAAAATGACAACTTCAAAAAAGCTTGGCATGCCTCTTACTAAATATCTTGGATTGTCTATTTTCCAAAAATGGGTCATTAGGTGGGTATTTGTACTGCCCTGGCATTTCAGGGCCTCAAGTTGTGGACGGTGTGTGTCGTTTTTTTTTATCTTAATAATTGTTTTTTTTTACAATTTTATTTATTTTAATTTTTTTTTCACAATGCTTTTTGGGGGGAGGGGGTTGGGGCAGTGGACAGTGTTGGTAGGGCAGGGGAGAGTAGTGTCAGTAGTTTTTTATTTTATTTTTTTACACTTTTTCATTTTTTTTAGAAATTTTTTAGAATTTTTTTTTTTTAGATTTTTTGGGGGGCTTTGGTGAAATGTCAGGGGTCTAAACAGACCCCTGACATCTCCCCTTTGAGACAGACAAAGGGACTGAGGACACAGAGTCTTCAGTCCCTTTCTCAGCACTAAAGACGAATGAACAGGAGACAGAGGCTTCTCTCCATTCATAAACACAGTTTACTATGCTTATTTATCACAGGACACAGGAGCGATCTCGCTCGCTGTGTCCCTTAACCTAGGTGAGGAGGGGAGCCGGCTGCGTGGGACAAGGGGGGCCGAAGGAGAAATAGGGGGTGCGGAGAAGGACATGGAGGGGGCCGGAGGAGAACGGGGGTGGAGAAGGAGATGGAGGGGGCCGGAGGAGAACGGGGGCGGAAAAGGACATGGAGGGGTCCGGAGGAGAACGGGGGTGGAGAAGGAGATGGAGGGGGCTGGAGGAGAACGGGGCGGAGAAGGACATGGAGGGGGCCGGAGGAGAACGGGGGTGGAGAAGAACATGGAGGGGGCCGGAGGAGAACGGGGGTGGAGAAGGACATGGAGGGGGCCGGAGGAGAACGGGGGTGGAGAAGGAGATGGAGGGGGCTGAAGGAGAACGGGGGTGGAGAAGGAGATGGAGGGGGCTGAAGGAGAACGGGGGCGGAGAAGGACATGGAGGGGGCCGGAGGAGAACAGGGGCAGAGAAGGACATGGAGGGGGCTGGAGGAGAATGGGGGCGGAGAAGGACATGGAGGGGGCTGGAGGAGAACGGGGGCGGAGAAGGACATGGAGGGGGCCGGAGAAGAATGGGGGTGGAGAAGGGCATGGAGGGGGCCGGAGGAGAACAGGGCGGAGAAGGACATGGAGGGGGCTGGAGGAGAACGGGGGCGGAGAAGGACATGGAGGGGGCTGGAGGAGAACGGGGGCGGAGAAGGACATGGAGGGGGCCGGAGAAGAATGGGGGTGGAGAAGGGCATGGAGGGGGCCGGAGGAGAACAGGGCGGAGAAGGACATGGAGGGGGCTGGAGGAGAACGGGGGCGGAGAAGGACATGGAGGGGGCCGGAGAAGAATGGGGGTGGAGAAGGGCATGGAGGGGGCCGGAGGAGAACAGGGCGGAGAAGGACATGGAGGGGGCTGGAGGAGAAGGACATGGAGGGGGCTGAAGGAGAACGGGCCGGAGAAGGACATGGAGGGGGCCGGAGAAGAACGGGGGTGGAGAAGGAGATGGAGGGGGCTGGAGGAGAACGGGGGTGGAGAAGGACATGGAGGGGGCCGGAAGAGAACGGGGGTGGAGAAGGACATGGAGGGGGCCAGAGGAGAACGGGGGTGGAGAAGGACATGGAGGGGGCCGGAGGAGAACAGGGGCGGAAAAGGACATGGAGGGGGCCGGAGGAGAACGGGGGTGGAGAAGGACATGGAGGGGGCCTGAGGAGAATGGGGCAGAGAAGGACATGGAGGGGGCAGAGAAGGACATGGAGGGGGCCAGAGGAGAACGGGGGCAGAGAAGGACATGGAGGGGGCTGGAGGAGAACAGGGGCGGAAAAGGACATGGAGGGGGCCGGAGGAGAACGGGGGTGGAGAAGGACATGGAGGGGGCCTGAGGGGAATGGGGCAGAGAAGGACATGGAGGGAGCAGAGAAGGACATGGAGGGGGCCGGAGGAGAACGGGGCGGAGAAGAACACGGAGGGGGGCAGAGGAGAACGGGGGCGGAGAAGGACATGGAGGGGGCAGAGAAGGACATGGAGGGGGCTGGAGGAGAACAGGGGTGGAGAAGGACATGGAGGGGTGCAGAGAAGGACATGGAGGGGGGCAGAGAAGGACATGGAGGGGGCCAGAGGAGAACGGGGGCGGAGAAGGACATGGAGGGGACCGGAGGAGAACGGGGTGGAGAAGGACATGGGGGGGCCCGGGGGAGGAGCACACAGGGAGCAGCTGGGGATGATCGGCGAGGCTGGAGGGACAGCTGTGATCACGATCTCCCTGTATAGCTTTTTAGCTGACAGCCACGGGAGGGAGAGAAGGAAAAGTGGCTGTCAGCTAAAAATCTATACAAAGAAGATCGGTGTTCACAGCTGATCCCCGCCACACTGATCATTTCTGGGAGATCGGGAGGCGCTTGCGGGTGTGTGGGAACCGCCGCAGAAATGCGGGAGACTTGAGATGTCTGTATTAGTGCCCATCAGTGCCACTTATCAGTGCCCATCAGTGCTGCATATGAGTGCCACCTATCAGTGCCCATCAGTGCTGCATATTAGTGCCTCATCATCAGTGCCCATCAGTGCAGCCTCATCAGTGCTCGTTAGTGAAGGAGAAAAGCTACTTATTTACAAAATTTTATAACAGAAACAAAGAAAACCTTTTTTTTTAAAAAATGTTCTGCCTTTTTTTATTTGTTTAAATAAAAAAAGAAAAAGAAAACGGTGGCGATTGAATACCACCAAAAGAAAGCTCTATTTCTGGTGGGCAAAAATGAGAAAAAGGTCATATGGGTACAGTGTTGCATGACTGCACAATTGTCATTCAAAGTGTGACAGCGCTGAAAGCTGAAAATTGGCCTGGGCAGGAAGGGGGGGGGGGGGGAATGCCCAGTATTGAAGTGGCTAAATTATATAGCAAAAAATAAAATACCCAGTGGTGATAAAATACCACCAAAAGAAAGCTCTATCGGTGTGAAAAAAGTTATAAAAATGTCATTTGGGTACAGTGTTGCATGACTGAGCAATTGCCAGTTAAAGTAGCGCAGTGCTGAATAGCAAAAAATGACCTGGTCACGAAGGGGGTAAAACCTTCCAGAGGTCAAGTGGTAAATTACTCATAACATAATAACATAGAAGAGCCAACACATTTTGGGGGCCAATACATTGCCCCTCCATCAGGGTTTTAAAACATAATGAGGGCTTGAGTGGATTCAAACAAACAGGCATCCAATTGGATCTGTATTCAATCTAGTTGCCTTCCTCATGAAATACGAATGTTTCAATATTAAAAGCGGCAGCCCTCATTAAAACATCTTTTTATGGGTGTGCAGTCTTGAATTTTTATATTTATTGTGCTCTCGGAGATGATGGGTTGCCCCCCTATATTTTATTTAGCACCCCATTGCTTATTATCCTCAATGGAATGTTATATGTAAATCTTAAATACAGTATCTCACAAAAGTAAGTACACCCCTCACATTTTTGTAAATCTTTTCTTCTAACTTTTCATGTGACAACACTGAAGAAATGACACTTGTCTACAATGTAAAGTAGTGAGTGTACAGCTTGTATAATGATGTAAATTTGCTGTCCCCTCAAAATAACTCAACACACAGCCATTAATGTCTAAACCGCTGGCAACAAAACTGAGTACACCCCTAAGTGAAAATGTCCAAACTGGGCCCAAAGTGTCAATATTTTGTGTGGTCACCATTATTTTCCAGCACTGCTCAATAGGGTTTAGGTCTGAAGACATGCTTGGCCAGTCCATCACCTTTACCCTTAGCTTCTTTAGCAAGGCAGTAGTGGTCTTGGAGGTGTGTTTGGGGTTGTTATCATGTTGGAATACTTCCCTGCGGTCCAGTCTCTGAAGGGAGGGGATCATGCTCTGCTTCAGTATGTCACAGTACATGTTGGCATTCATGGTTCCCTCAATGATCTGTAGTTCCCCAGTGCCGGCAGCACTCATGCAGCCCCAGACCATGACACTCCCACCACCATGCTTGACTGTAGGCAAGACACACTTGTCTTTGTACTCCTCACCTGGTTGCCGCCACACACGCTTGTCACCATCTGAACCAAATAAGTTTATCTTGGTCTCATCAGACCACAGGACATGGTTCCAGTAATCCATGTCCTTAGTCTGCTTGTCTTCAGCAAACAGTTTGCGGGCTTTCTTGTGCATCATCTTTAGAAGAGGCTTCTTTCTAGGGCGACAGCCATGCAGACCAATTTGATGCAGTGTGCGGCGTATGGTCTGAGCACTGACAGGCTGACCCCCCACCCCTTCAACCTCTGCAGCAATGCTGGCAGCACTCATATGTCTATTTCCCAAAGACAACCTCTGGATATGACGCTGAGCACGTGACCTCAACTTCTTTAGTTGACCATGGCGAGGCCTGTTCTGAGTGGAACTGGTCCTGTTATACCGCTGTATGGTCTTGGCCATCGCTCTGCAGCTCAATTTCAGGGTCTTGGCAATCTTCTTATAGCCTAGGCCATCTTTATGTAGAGCAACAATTCTTTTTTTCAGATTCTCAGAGAGTTATTTGCCATGAGGTGCCATGTTGAACTTCCAGTGACCAGTATGAGAGAGTGAGAGCGATAACACCGAATTTAACACACCTGCTCCCCATTCACACCTGAGACCTCGTAACATTAACGAGTCACATGACACCGGGGAGGCAAAATGGCTAATTGGGCCCAATTTGGACATTTTCACTTAAGGGTGTACTCACTTTTGTTGGCAGTGGTTTAGACATTAATGGGTGTGTGTTGAGTTATTTTGAGGGGACAGCAAATTTACACTGTTATACAAGCTGTACACTTACTACTTTACATTGTAGCAAAGTGTCATTTCTTCAGTGTTGTCACATGAAAAGATAGAAGAAAAGATTTACAAACATGTGAGGGGTGTACTCACTTTTGTGAGATACTGTATATGATAAATGACTTCAAATGTTTCTGAGGCTCCGGCTTGAAACATGAAAGCAAATCAGAATTCAGAGATCCTCAATGCATTTTCTCAGTTGCTGACCTGGAACCAGCATGCATCCAGTGAAGTCAGCACTCCCAGGCAGTATGCTTTTGCAAGGTCAGTGACTCCGAAAGTATTGAAGCCAGAGGGTCCGCAAAACACACATCCAGCATTTATAGAAAGAAGGTCAGTCTACATATCCTTCTCAGTATGGGGGTTCCTTTAAAGTACATCTAAACCCAACCACTAACAGTTTCAACAAGCTAATAGAATTCCAAAAGTACTTTTCTTCAAATATTTATGAATTTTTCAAGAATTTAACATTAAAAAAAAAAACATACAAAAAAAACCCCAGTAAAATCTGCCTTATTTCACAACAAAAGTATACAGAAACAATAGAGTGCTGTCCGCGATACTTTTTTTATTTGCACTAACATACAATTTTTCAGGACAAACTTTCTGGGTGGGTTTCTTCAAGGTCCTAGCAGCACTGATTCACAAACATTTTAGCAAAATGTTACAAAAAAAAAGATAATCTCTGAGGGAAAGAAAAAAAAACAAAAACAAAAAACAAAACAAACAAACACAAGCACAAAAAAACATGGCAGAGGTAATAAAACAGGCATAGTTAGTGAGATAGGACAGAGGGAGAGCTATAGACTCGAGGGGGGGGGGGGTTAGGGTTAGGGATGGGGTTAGGGTTGGGGTTAGGGCTTGGGCTTGGGGCTTAGGGTTAGGGGTAGGGTTAGGGTTAGGGATGGGGGTTAGGGTTAGGGTTAGGGCTTAGGAGTAGGGTTAGGGTTAGGGATGGGGGTTAGGGTTAGTGTTAGGGCTTAGGGTTAGGGTTGGGGGTTAGGGTTGGGGTTAGGGCTTAGGGTTAGGGGTAGGGTTAGGGTTAGGGATGGGGGTTAGGGTTAGGGCTTAGGGTTAGGGGTAGGGTTAGGGTTAGGGATGGGGGTTAGGGTTGGGATTAGGGTTAGGGCTTAGGGTTAGGGGTAGGGTTAGGGATGGGGGTTAGGGTTGGGGTTAAGGATGGGGGTTAGGGTTATTGTTAGGGCTTAGGGCTAGGGTTAGGGTTAGGGGTTAGGGTTGGGGTTAGGGTTAGGGCTTAGGGTTAGGGGTAGGGTTAGGGATGGGGGTTAGGGTTAGGGCTTAGGGTTAGGGGTAGGGTTAGGGTTAGGGTTAGGGTTGGATTGGGGTTAGGGCTTAGGGTTAGGGCTTAGGGTTAGGGATGGGGGTTAGGGTTGGGGTTAGGGCTTAGGGTTAGAGGTAGGGTTAGGGTTAGGGATGGGGGTTAAGGTCGGGGTTAGGGATGGGGGTTAGGGTTAGGGCTTAGGGCTTATGGTTGGGTTAGGGATGGGGGTTAGGGTTGGGGTTAGGGATGGGGGTTAGGGTTAGGGCTTAGGGTTAGGGTTAGGGTTAGGAATGGGGGTTAGGGTTGGGGTTAGGGTTAGGGCTTAGGGTTAGGGCTTAGGGTTAGGGGTAGGGTTAGGGTTAGGGTTAGGGTTGGGGTTAGGGTTAGGGTTAGGGGTTGGGTAAGGGGTTAGGGTTTCCCCTTGAAGAACAAGGTTAGGACTCAGGGATTGGAATAGGGACCTCCTCCAAAGGTCAGCAGGCATGTCAAAGGTCAAGAGGCGTGGCTGACCCACCCCCACCAAAGTGTTCTGCCTACCCCAACTAAGTCGGGGAATGAACAAGTCGGGGAAAGGGAGTCACAGAGGGGGTTGTAAAACTCTTGGGTAATGGGTGAGAAAACCCACATCTAAATTCAGGCCGTTATTTTTTGTGTCAAATGTAAGTATCATTCTTAGTTCAAAAAGTTTTCCTTTCCTGAATAGTTTTGAAATTGCCTTTAACCGCCTCAGCCCCGGAAGGTTTTATCCCTCCTAATGACCAGGCCATTTTTTGGCATACGGCACTGCGTTACTTTAACTGCGACGCTGTCCCCCCCCCCAAAAAAAAAAAAATTGATGTCCTTTTTTTTCCCCACAAATAGAGCTTTCTTTTGGTGGTATTTGATTACCTCTGCTGTTTTTATTTTTTGGGCTATAAGCAAAAAAAGAGTGACGATTTTGGGATAAAAAAAAAAAACAATACTTTTTACTTTCTGCTATAAAACATATCCAATAAAAAAAAAAATCGAATTTCTTCATCAATTTAGGCCAATATGTATTCGACTACATGTTTCTGGCACACAAAAAAAAAATCCCAATAAGCGTATATGGGATATATTTATCTTACAAACTATGGGATCTTTTTATGGCATTTTTATTCATTTATTTTTTTTACTAGTAATGGCTGATTTTTAGCAGGACTGCAACATTTCGGCGGACAAATCGGACACCTAACTGACACTTTTTTGGGAACCAATGACACCAATACAGTGATCAGTGCTTAAAATATGCACTGTCACTGTACGCATGACACTGGTTGGGATGGGGTTAACATCAGGGGCGATCAAAGGGTTAACTGTGTGCCTAGCTGGTGCTTGCTCATTGTGTGGGGGGATGTGCTCTGACTGGATGAAGATAGAGATCGGTGTTCCTTCTTAGCAGAAACACAAGATCGCTGTCTTCTCCTCTGTCAGAACGGCGATCTCCCTTGTTTACATAAGTAGATCCGCGTTCCGCCTCTTTGGGGAACTTATTGCGGTGAATGCAACCGTGATTGGGGGTGGCATCCCCTGTTTCCAATCTGCGCGCGATCGCGCCTCCGGAGGTGCGCAATTGTACGTTAGTGATAATAAACAAAGTATCGCGGACAGCGCGCAATTGTTTCTGCCGCAAGCAAACTAATACGGCTACAATCACCTCAAACAACAAAAGTATGAAAGTTTGCAATCTTTCGTCAATATATCCTAATTTTTAAAACACGTAAAAGCCAAGAATCGAAAATATATCTGCCTTTACAACCACTTTAATTCAACACTATATTTTTTTTTTTTTTGAAAAATTATGTTTATTCACATTTTTAAAACGTACATACAAGACATAACATAACTTGTATACCCAATCCCCCCCCCCCCCCCCAACCTCCCTCCACCCCCCCAGATCTCCCTCCCCCCTCCCCCCAACTCGTGCAACAATCCTTTACATTATATGAACATGTTCTATGTCATGATATTTGGGAACAGTAACCATAAATTCTTATTAACACTATATTTATTAGTAAATCAACAAATTTAATTTTCAGATACAAGCAGTTCAAGTACTTTAAGGGTTTGTTACCCCCCCCAACACTTCATATTCCTGATAGGTGGATGCTGTACCATGTACTGATATGAGAAAGTATCCTGTTCTCTTTGTATTGCTTCCTTTGTGTGAAATTCCTGGTGTTCCTGCCAGTCCCTCTGCTTTCCTATTAAAAAAACTGACCACACTAAGCAGGAGAGCACTTGTCCTGACGTGCCCAACAGGCTCCACCCTCTACAAAAAAAAAAAACTACAGGAGGGGGCGGAGACAAGACCAGTCACCCTGCACGAGGAGAGAGGACAGCAGTGAGCGGTCTTTGTTATGGGAAGTCTCACACTGGATTATTGCTCAGATCTGGAAGAAATACACAAAGATTCTAGAACAATATATATGACAAATGTATTTCGATAATATTTTCTTATCCTGGTGTTTAGATATGAAGAATGCATGATCTGAGTTTCAGACTTACACCGCGCTCTTTGGTATCTGAATGGTTGGTCCCTGTATAGCGCAAGCCATGCATGCCATAGCTTTGTTCCCACCACTTATGAAACATTGCACTGTTCGTCTGTATGATGTAGACATTCATTATCTTCTTCTATATCTATTGTATCAGAAAAGACAATATCTTAGCCTGCAATTTGAAGAACCATAAGTGGCCTTGCCGTGAAATGTAGCATCCGGCTCCTTATTATTTCACGTCTTTTATTGTTTTGTACAGATCATTTTGTGGTGTCCTCATCTCAGTTACCAATGTCTACCTCATATTCTTCTTTCACGTGGGTTGCAGGTGGATTCCTCAGATTATGATGACCGCTGTACAACATGGGTTGGATGATCCAGATGTTGCAGCCCTTATCAAGACCGGAGAACCTTGTACTGCACAAACAACAACAAGAACAAAGGTTGCAAATGCCTAGTGCATTATCCAGAGCATTTAATTGGAGGATAAAAGATACAAGATATACTCACAAAACCAGTGTGAATCAAAGGCCTTGTATAAAACCCAGGAACCAGAAGCAAGCCCATCATAGAACTCCTCGGGTTGAAAAGGATGATAATAATACCAGGCTGACGCTTTTCAGGGGAAGTTCCCCCCCTTCATCAGAGCAAAACCGGTGTGCCCAATCCCTCCTCCTCCTTTTATCAAGGTGGCTAAAGATTGACCCCACCTACAACAGGGATGGGGGGAGGGTGAGAAGGAAGAGCTCAAGGGGTGGTACTAGGGCTGCCACCCCGTCCGAGATTCACCCGGACAGTTTGGGTTTAGAATTGTGTGTCCAGGTTTCAGGCCACCTGAGACCCGGACACAATATTCAGAATGAACAAAATATAGGTGTCTTGCGAGCCACAGATGGACTAATGCCTCTAAGGAGTAAACTATTTAAGCTGCAAGCACTGAACCACGTTTCATTGCGTGTAGATAGATAAAAAATATATAATAAATGTGCCCGCGCTAGTATAGTGTCACATATAAAATTTATAAAAAATATTTTCACATATAAAACACATGTAATGTGATAAATAAAACCATACAGGTAAAATATAATGCAAATAACTATAAATGATAAACCACCAAGTGCATATAAAGGTGCAATCGTGGTAGTAACTAATAAAAGTGCAACGTGCTAAAATATAAATATCAAAACACTTTCCAGTGACAAATGAGTGTATATCCCAATTAATAAATACAAATCACAAAAAACGTGAATAAATAGTGTCCATAAAATGAGTATACATCATGCTTCTTCTGATGGGTGTATAAATCACAACACGTGAAAACTGTGCTCTCCCGTGACACCCCACATGTGCTTGCGCTCACCTTCAGTCCTGTGACACAGTAATTAAACGGTGTCAAAATAAGCATTGGGGCCACTCCTAGGCTCACTCAGGATACAATGATGCAAAGA
The DNA here is from genome assembly GCF_042186555.1 of Aquarana catesbeiana. NCBI lineage: Eukaryota > Metazoa > Chordata > Amphibia > Anura > Ranidae > Aquarana > Aquarana catesbeiana. Next base: position 682,751,106 of record NC_133327.1, on the reverse strand, counting down.
CACTCCTCCCAGGTGAAACCAAGATCCAAAATCATAGAAAAAACAAACAGAGGGACTCCATAGTGCAATATAGCCAGGACATTTATTAAAGAATAAGCCCTCCAAGAGGGTACTCACATTGGATGGGTGCTAGAGTGCACCAGACTGTACAGGTAAAATAATAAGCAGCTGATCGTGTATCGTGATCAGCTGCTTATTATTTTACCTGTACAGTCTGGTGCACTCTAGCACCCATCCAATGTGAGTACCCTTTTGGAGGGCTTATTCTTTAATAAATGTCCTGGCTATATTGCACTATGGAGTCCCTCTGTTTGTTTTTTCTATGATTTTGGATCTTGGTTTTACCTGAGAGGAGTGTTTTTGCACCATTGTAACCTGAGTGAGCCTAGCAGTTTCACCTGGGAGGAGTGTCTTTGCATCATTGTATCCTGAGTGAGCCTAGGAGTGGCCCCAATGCTTATTTTGACACCGTTTAATTACTGTGTCACAGGACTGAAGGTGAGCGCAAGCACATGTGGGGCGTCACGGGAGAGCACAGTTTTCACGTGTTGTGATTTATACACCCATCAGAAGAAGCATGATGTTTATTCATTTTATGGACACTATTTATTCACGTTTTTTGTGATTTGTATTTATTAATTGGGATATACACTCATTTGTCACTGGAAAGTGTTTTGATATTTATATTTTAGCACGTTGCACTTTTATTAGTTACTACCACGATTGCACCTTTATATGCACTTGGTGGTTTATCATTTATAGTTATTTGCATTATATTTTACCTGTATGGTTTTATCTATCACATTACATGTGTTTTATATGTGAAAATATTTTTTATATATTTTATATGTGACACTATACTAGCGCGGGCACATTTATTATATATTTTTTAACAATATTCAGAATGGCCTGTGGCTCCCCAGATAACCAAGTATCACAACCACTGAGTGCATAGGTATGCACACAGCCCAACCCCCACATACACGGACAGGAGAGGAGAAAGGGCTTGATCTGCTCCTCCTCCTCCCACCCCTACAACTCTGTCTGCCCACCCATACTCTAATCCCCAGCATTCTATGCCTTAGTGAAGCTATGTGTGGGCTGGAAGTTTGAAGCTCAGCAACCGGCAGAAACATCATAAAATGCTTCAATGCCTGAGCCTCCATCCTCGGGTGCGTGAGCTCACCATCCAGTGTCTGTGACTGAAGTCTCCACCCTCCCTCCCTTCTCTGTCCTGCCTCCAAGTGAGTGAGTACACTAAGGTAAGGTGTAAGGGGTGCTCTGTGGACTTTGGGAACCCAAATTTAAGGGGGAATGCTGGGAACTCTGATGTGAGTGGAAGGTTTGATGAGCATAAACCCCCTTACATTAGAGTTCCCCTTTACCCCAGAGTCCACAGCGTTCCCTCTTAAAAATAAAATGTTACCTTGTGCGGCCAAAGTGTTCGGGTTTGGCTTGAAGAAAAGGTGGCAAGTGGTACCAACCCAAAAAATACAATGCTAAAAACTTTTGTTCGTTTGTACCCTTTGTTCTTTTTTGTTGTCTCTACCTTGTCCAATCAAAGAATGCTTTGCAATCATTGAGAAAATGCAAAGCATTCTCTGAATGGTGCCCTTGCCCAGAGGTCAATCTCCTGTCTTCTCCAGTAGGAAGCGGGGCAGCCACTCAGCACAGGACCTGGAAGCAATTTGGAGATCAGTGTAGAAGTGTCACCCCCAGACATCCCATAATAATTCCCAGACACCCCATAATATTTCATTAACGCCCCATGATCACCCCCTGACATCCCATAATATTTCCTTGGTACCCCAAAATATTTCCTTGACACCCTATAATCACCCTCAAAAATTTTATAATAATTCCCAGACACCCGACAATATTTCCTTAACACCCCATAATCACCGCCTGACATCCCATAATATTTCCTTGGTGCCCCATAATATTTCCTTGACACCCTTTAATCACCCTCAAAAATTCCATAATAATTCCCAGACACCCCATAATATTTCAATAACGCCCCATAATCACCCCCTGACATCCCATAATATTTCCTTGGTACCCCAAAATATTTCCTTGACACCCTATAATCACCCTCAAAAATTTTATAATAATTCCCAGACACCCGACAATATTTCCTTAACACCCCATAATCACCGCCTGACATCCCATAATATTTCCTTGGTGCCCCATAATATTTCCTTGACACCCTTTAATCACCCTCAAAAATTCCATAATAGTTCCCAGACACCCGACAATATTTCCTTAACGCCCCATAATCACCGCCTGACATCCCATAATATTTCCTTGGTGCCCCATAATATTTCCTTGGTGCCCCATAATATTTCCTTGACACCCTATAATCACCCTCAAAAACTCCATAATAATTCCCAGACACCCAACAATATTTCCTTAACACCCCATAATCACCCCCTGACATCCCATAATATTTCTTTGATGCCCCATAATATTTCCTTGACACCCTATAATCACCCTCAAAAATTCCATAACAATTCCCAGACACCCGACAATATTTCCTTAACGCCCCATAATCACCCCCTGACATCCCATAATATTTCCTTGATGCCCCATAATAGACATGTGTACTGCTGAAAAATGTGTTCGTTTTCGTTTCATTTTTTTTTTTCCGGTCATTCGTTATGATCGCAATTCGTAAATTCATAAATTCGAAAATTTGTAAATTCGTAAATAAGAAAGAAAATCCGAAAATTCGAAAGATTAACTAACTAATAATAACTAACTATGAAATTATAGGTATTGGAATTTCCTTTCAAACATGGCTGTTAGTGATTGTAACAAATACAAATTTATCCGAAGTTACGACTTATGCGAAATAACGAATGCCGCATCTGAACTAATGGAACGGAACAAATAATAATAAATAGTAATAATAATAAAAAGTTGTTATTATAATTGTTATTTATTATTAATAATTTGTTACATTCCATTCATATTCGTTACTTTCACTAACAGCCACATTTCAAACGCTCTGACACTACTGATACCTCATTTTCCTTATCTCAGCGCTGTGGTGTTCAAATTACAACAACAGCCAAATTAAAATTTAAATATTAATAAAACACATTATTTCACACATGTGTATCTCAGCAGCCGCCTAATCAAATAAAACAATTCCTCTCATCAGATAAAAATGATTAATACTAAAAAGCATCAAAATATTCATCCAAAGCGGCGCTCCTGTCAATATTTAAAATGACAAGCTACCAGATGTCCATCAACATAAGTGCACAAGAAGAGACAACAGGGGTAGCAATTAGTGATGAAAGAAATAGTCAGCTGGTAATCAAATGCCGCGTACACACAATCGGAATTTTCGACCCGCCAAAAGACCGATGAGAGTTTTTCGTCGGAAAATGCGACCGTGTGTACGCTCCATCGGACTTTTGCTGGCCGAATTCCAGCCAGCAAAAGATTGAGAGCATGCTCTCAATTTTTTCGGTCGGAAAAAGTTCCTATCTGAAAATGCGATCGTCTGTATGCAATTCCGACGCGCAAAACCCCTACGCGTGCTCGGAAACAAATTCGACGCATGCTCGGAGGCACTGAACTTCATTTTCTCGGCTCGTCGTAGTGTTGTACCTCACCGCGTTCTTGAACGGTCGTAAGTTCAGCAAACTTTTGCCTGACCGTGTGTAGGCAAGGCGAGCGTGAGCGGAATCCCGTCGGAAAAGCCGCCATATCTTTTTCCGACGATCGTGTGTACGAGGTATAACTTTCAAAACTAACACTAACCCAATCCCTCTCTGGCCAGTCCCTACTCTGCTCTACTGTGCCTGTCCCATATTACCACTATACCCCCTCCCTTTTCCTCTCTTTTTTTCATTTTTTTTTTTTTTTATTTTTTTTATTTATTTTTTCATCAGTTACTAACTTTCAAAACTAAAACTAACCCCTAACTCAATCCCTCTCTGGCCAGTCCCTACTCTGCTCTACTGTGCCTGCCCAATATTGACTCTACACCCACCTCCCACCTCCCACCCCCAACTTCCACCTTATCTGTGTATAACCCTTCAAACACATTGACTGTCAATTCTTGTTAGGTCCTTCATCAGGGCTGAGGTAGGGTGCTATTTTGTAGGACGCTATGTGGGAGGGGCTGGTGGGAGGGGCCGGCGGGGTGCTGTACATAGCTTCCTGAAAAATATCACAGCACCCTGCCGGCCCCTCCCACCAAGCATGACCTGTGCCCGCATTGCATAGAGAAGCACAGAGACCCAGTGATGACATCAGAGTCTGAAATAAGGTATATAATGAAAATGGAAAGGTTTTTTTTTTACAAATATCATTCTCATATTATTAATGGGGGAGGGGGGGTGAGGATAGGAAACATATACAGTAAGTCAATTTTTAACTATAAGGTTAAAGAAAAGCAGCAAGAAAAATCTTCCAGTTCTCTGATCATTTGCTATACACAGAGATGGGTGGAGGGGGGTGAGAATGGTGGAGGATGCGGAGTTCCCCGGAATAACAATGTATCTTATTGAAGGTTGTTGGTATCTATTCTCTGTACATAGGAGCTCAGGGTGGAAGTGTTTAATGTTGGCTCCCTCTGATCTCTGAGCCGTGGGAGTTATTGATCTCATCCTTGTAATACACATGATAGGTTTATAGAGAGGATCTAATCAGCACTGGACATGACAAGGAGGGAGCTCCCCCCTCCCACCCCCATCCTTATCATCTGAAATATTCCCAGCAAGAGTTCCTCCCACTAAAGATTTCCTCTACGTTCATTATCCACATTTACTGTGAACATCCCAGAATATCCAATCTCTGCCAAAATAAACTGATTCTGTACTGGAATGTTCCATATCGGGGAGAGACGGAGAACTACAACTTCCAGCATGCCTGTATTCATGGCTTCCTCTGTTATTAATGAACCCAAATTTGATAAAGGACCCAAAGGGCATTACACTGAGAATTACACCGGGCACACAGGAAGCTACATTTATTCATTATACATATTTGTAGTCACAGCTACCCTCTGCATCCCCTACTACCCCCTGCACCCTCTACCCTCTGCATCCCCTACTACCCCCTGCACCCTCTACCCTCTGCATCCCCTACTACCCCCTGCACCCTCTACCCTCTGCATCCCCTACTACCCCCTGCACCCTCTACCCTCTGCTCCTCCCCCTATCTTCTGCTTCCTCTACCCTCTACATCCCATTCTACCTCTACCCCCTGAACCCTCTACATCCCATTCTACCTCTATCCCTTGAACCCTCTACCCTCTACATCCCATTCTACCTCTATCCCCTGAACCCTCTACCCCCTACATCCCATTCTACCTCTATCCCCTGAACCCTCTACCCCCTACATCCCATTCTACCTCTATCCCCTGAACCCTCTACATCCCATTCTACCTCTATCCCCTGAACCCTCTACCCTCTACATCTCATTCTACCTCTATCCCCTGAACCCTCTACCCTCTGCTCCTCCCCCTATCTTCTGCTTCCTCTACCCTCTACATCCCATTCTACCTCTATCTCCTGAACCCTCTACCCTCTACATCCCATTCTACCTCTATCACCTGAACCCTCTACCCTCTGCTCCTCCCCCTATCTTCTGCTTCCTCTACCCTCTACATCCCATTCTACCTCTATCCCCTGAACCCTCTACCCTCTGCTCCTCCCCCTATCTTCTGCTTCCTCTACCCTCTACATCTCATTCTACCTCTATCACCTGAACCCTCTACCCTCTGCTCCTCCCCCTATCTTCTGCTTCCTCTACCCTCTACATCCCATTCTACCTCTATCACCTGAACCCTCTACCCTCTGCTCCTCCCCCTATCTTCTGCTTCCTCTACCCTCTACATCCCATTCTACCTCTATCCCCTGAACCCTCTACCCTCTGCTCCTCCCCCTATCTTCTGCTTCCTCTACCCTCTACATCCCATTCTACCTCTACCCCCTGTACCCTCTACCCTCTACATCCCATTCTACCTCTATCACCTGAACCCTCTACCCTCTGCATCCTTTGCACCCTCTAACCTCTGCACCCCTTACTACCCTCTGCACCCTCTGCATCCCCTGCACTCTGTACCCTCTGCCCCCCATCTTCTGCTTCCTCTACCCTCTGCATCCCATTCTACCTCTATCCCCTGAACCCTCTACCCTCTGCATCCCATTCTACCTCTATCCCCTGAACCCTCTACCCTCTGCATCCCATTCTACCTCTGTCCCCTGCACCCTCTGCATCCCCTACTACCCCCTGCACCCTCTGCTCCTCCCCCCTATCTTCTGCTTCCTCTACACTCTGCATCCCATTCTACCTTTACCCCCTGAACCCTCTACATCCCATTCTACCTCTACCCCCTGAACCCTCTACCCTCTGCATCCCATTCTACCTCTGTCCCCTGAACCCTCTACCCTCTACATCCCATTCTACCTCTATCTCCTGAACCCTCTACATCCCATTCTACCTCTATCCCCTGAACCCTCTACCCTCTGCTCCTCCCCCTATCTTCTGCTTCCTCTACCCTCTACATCCCATTCTACCTCTACCCCCTGAACCCTCTACCCTCTACATCCCATTCTACCTCTATCACCTGAACCCTCTACCCTCTGCATCCCTTGCACCCTCTAACCTCTGCACCCCCTACTACCCCCTGCACCCTCTGCATCCCCTGCACTCTGTACCCTCTGCCCCCCCATCTTCTGCTTCCTCTACCCTCTGCATCCCATTCTACCTCTATCCCCTGAACCCTCTACCCTCTGCATCCCATTATACCTCTATCCCCTGAACCCTCTACCCTCTGCATCCCCTGCACCCTCTGCTCCCCCCCCCCCCCTATCTTCTGCTTCCTCTACACTCTGCATCCCATTCTACCTTTACCCCCTGAACCCTCTACATCCCATTCTACCTCTATCCCCTGAACCCTCTACCCTCTGCATCCCCTACTGCCCCTACCCTCATCATTTCCTGCTCCCCTTACCCTCTGAATCCCTTCCACCCTCCACTCTCTGTATTTCCTGCTCCAGCTACCCCTTGAATCAACTGCACCCTCTGCGTCTCCTGCACCCTCTAACTTCTACATCCCTTGCACCTCCTACCCTCTGCATCTTCTTTTCCCTCTTCAATCTGCATCCTTCCCTCCCCCTTACCTCTGCATCTCCTACAACTCCTACCCTATGCAACTCCTGCATCTCTCGCCATTTGCTTCCCCTGCACCCTCTACACTCTGCATCTCTTATTCCCCCTACCCCCTACTCTCTGCATTTCCTTCTCCCTCTACCCTCTTCAACCCCTATGTTCTAAATCTCCTGCACCCTCTACCCTCTGTATCTCCTGCTCCCCCTTACCTCAGCATCTTCTGCTCCCTTTGAATCTACTGCACACTTTGTGTCTCCTGCACCCTCCAACGTCTACATCCCCTGCACCCCCCTACCCTCTGCATAAACTGCACCACCTACCCTTTGCATCCCCTGCAACTCATACTCTCTGCATCTCCTGCATCCCATCCTTTTTGCTTTCCTTGCACTCCCTTCCCCCAACAATCCTTTTGCTGAATGTACACTATATTGTCAAAAGTATTGGGATGCCTGCCTTTACACGAACATGAACTTTAATGGCATCCCAGTTTTAGTCCATAGGGTTCAATATTTGCAGCTATAACCACTTCAATTCTTCTGGGAAGACTGTCCACAAGGTTTAGGAGTGTGTCTATGGGAATGTTTGACCATTCTCCCAGAAGTGCATTTGTGAGGTCAGGCACTGATGTTGGACAAGAAGGCCTGGCTCGTAGTCTCTGCTCTAATTCATCCCAAAGGTGTTCTATCAGGTTGAGGTCAGGACTCTGTGCAGGTCAGTCAAGTTCCTCCACTCTAAACTTGCTCATCCATGTCTTTATGGACCTTGATTTGTGCACTGGTCCAAATCATTTGGTGGAGGGGGGATTATGGTGTAAGGTTGTTTTTCAGGGGTTGGGCTTGGCCCCTTAGTTCCAGTGAAGGGAGCTCTTAAGGCATCAGCATACCAAGACATTTTGGTATGCTGTCAACTTTGTGGGAACAGTTGGGGATGGCCCCTTCCTATTCCAACATGACTGCGCACCAGTGCACAAAGCAAGAGGAGAAGGAACTTGACTGGCCTGCAAAGAGTCCTGACCTCAACCCGATAGAACACCTTTGGGATGAATAAGAGCAGAGACTGCGAGCCAGGCCTTCTCATTCAACATCAGTGCCTGACCTCACAAATGCTCTTCTGGAAGAATGGTCAAACATTCCCATAGACACACTCCTAAACCTTGTGGACAGCCTTCCCAGAAGATTTGAAGCTGTTATAGCTACAAAGGGTGGGCCAACTCAATACTGAACCCTACAGACTAAGACTGGGATGTCATTAAAGTTCATGTGCGTGTACAGGCAGGTGTCCCAATACTTTTGACAATATAGTGTATGTGCAAATGTACGCAGGTCGTCACATGATGATAATTTAGTCTGTGAATTATGAGGCTCAGTGCTGCCTGCTTCAGGCATTTCCCCGACTCAATTCTCATATCTAGATTTGTATAAACATGGCAGACTTCTCATCCAGTCCATAATATTTATTTAGAATTATTGCCCTCTGACCCCATTGCTGGGCAGCCGCGCCAACTGTGCAGAAATCCCATCAGGTGCCCAGCGCCAGTATTTGTATCGCCATCCGCCGGCCTATTTGTTTAATGGCTTTAAACCGTCTGTCAGAGAGTCAATTATTAGTAATTGCGGCGAGAGCGCGTCCCGCGGCGGATAATGGGATGCGTATTCATCAAACATTGTAGAAGATGAAAACCCGGCACTTGACGAAAAATTGATGCCGAATAATAAATCTCAGGAGATAATTATCAGGTGCTCGCACGCATTTCATGAAATTCAGCCCTTTGAGATAAGGTCGGCGTTGGCGCGGCGGACGAGTCAAACTGTTGTTTTTTTTTCTATGTTGAGTCTTCCAACGCTGAATTTCCAGGCAATGAGATCTGCTGGAAAACCGTCAGGTGAACACGGTGAGAGATAATTTCATGAGTCTCTCCTACCAGCCACCAAAGAAGAATCTGGGAAATGGTGCTGCACATCGAGGGCCCTCCTGAATCCAGCGCCATCTTCTGATCCGTTATACTAAAGTCAACTGAGAATCAGATACGTTTTTTATTCAATGTGCCAGGTATGTATCACCTCTCACAGCACGCCCCATGACAATGCTTTCATGTGCTTTTCTCTCCAGAAGGATGTTTAGGCATCATCTGCGGTTAGTGTCTACCTTCTGGAGTGAGATGCTGGCATCTTCTTCTGAGGGCCAGTCTTCTGGCCTCTTCATTGGCTGGCAGGGAATGACATCATTCTTTAGAATGCACAGGAGCCACTCATTCCAGCATTTAGAGACTGGCCCCGACACTGTAAGCTGAGCTGTGCAAGGAAAAGATGACTCAGTTGACCCTATTAAATTATATTATTTACTTTCAGTACAAACTGCACCTTTTATGTATATAGATTTAGATGCCTTTGCATATTGTTACTTTGTTGCCATGCAAAGAATGGTGCTACTCTTCTATTGCCTATGAAGTTGATATTAAAAAAATAAACCACCCTGCACTCAGAACATCTCGACTGCCTCCCTGGCCCTAATCTCCTCATCCTTCCGCACTTCTTCTGATCTCCTCATCCTTCTCTTCTTCTGATCTCCTCATCCTTCTCTTCTTTTTCTGATCTCCTCATCCTTCTCTTCTTCTTCTGATCTCCTCATCCTTCTCTTCTTCTTCTGATCTCCTCATCCTTCTCCTCTTCTTCTGATCTCCTCATCCTTCTCCTCCTCTTCTGATCTCCTCATCCTTCTCCTCCTCTTCTGATCTCCTCATCCTTCTCCTCTTCTTCTGATCTCCTCATCCTTCCCCTCTTCTTCTGATCTCCTTATCCTTCTCCTCTTCTTCTGATATCTTTATGCTTCCCCTCTTCTTCTGATCTCCTCATCCTTCCCCACTTCTTCTGATCTCCTCATTCTTCTCCTCTTCTTCTGATCTCTTCATCCTTCTCCTCTTCTTCTGATCTCCTCATCCTTCTCCTCTTCTGATCTCCTCATCCTTCTCCTCTTCTTCTGATATCTTTATCCTTCCCCTCTTCTTCTGATTTCCTCATCCTTCTCCTCTTCTTCTGATCTCCTTATCCTTCTCCTCTTCTTCTGATATCTTTATCCTTCCCCTCTTCTTCTGATCTCCTTATCCTTCTCCTCTTCTTCTGATATCTTTATCCTTCCCCTCTTCTTCTGATCTCCTGATCCTTCCCCACTTCTTCTGATCTCCTCATTCTTCTCCTCTTCTTCTGATCTCCTCATCCTTCTCCTCTTCTTCTGATCTCCTCATCCTTCTCCTCTTCTGATCTCCTCATCCTTCTCCTCCTCTTCTGATCTCCTCATCCTTCTCCTCCTCTTCTGATCTCCTCATCCTTCTCCTCTTCTTCTGATCTCCTCATCCTTCCCCTCTTCTTCTGATCTCCTTATCCTTCTCCTCTTCTTCTGATATCTTTATGCTTCCCCTCTTCTTCTGATCTCCTCATCCTTCCCCACTTCTTCTGATCTCCTCATTCTTCTCCTCTTCTTCTGATCTCTTCATCCTTCTCCTCTTCTTCTGATCTCCTCATCCTTCTCCTCTTCTGATCTCCTCATCCTTCTCCTCTTCTTCTGATATCTTTATCCTTCCCCTCTTCTTCTGATTTCCTCATCCTTCTCCTCTTCTTCTGATCTCCTTATCCTTCTCCTCTTCTTCTGATATCTTTATCCTTCCCCTCTTCTTCTGATTTCCTCATCCTTCTCCTCTTCTGATCTCTTCATCCTTTTCTTCTTCTTCTGATCTCCTCATCCTTCTCTTCTTCTTCTTCTGATCTCTTTATCTTTCTCATTTTCCTGTGATCTCCATCCTTCTCCTCTTCTTCTGATCTCATCAACCTTCTCCTCTTCTTATGATCTCCTTATCCTTCTCCTCATTGTTCTCTTCTTCTTTTGACCTTTTTATCCTTCTCCTCTTCTTCGGATCTCCTCATCCTTCTCCTCTTCTTATGATCTCCTCATCCTTCTTCTCATCTTCTGATCTCCTCATCCTTCTTCTCATCTTCTGATCTCCTCATCCTTCTCTTCTTCTTCTGATTTATTTATCCTTTTCCTTTTCTTGTGATCTACTCACCCTTCTCCTTTTTTTGTTCTGATCTCCTCATCCTTCTCTTCTTCTTATCTCCTTCTCCTCTTCTTCTGATCTCCTTATCCATCTCCTCTTCCTCTGATCTCCTCATCCTTCTTTTCTTCTGATCTCCTCATCCACTTCCACTTTTTCTGGTCTCCTCATCTTCTCTTTTTCTTCTGATCTCCTCATCCTTCTCCTTTTCCTATGATCTCCTCATCCTTCTCCTTTTATTTTGATCTCCTTCTCCTCTTCTTATCTCATTATCTTTCTCCTCTTCTGATCTCCTTATCCATCTCCTTTCCTTCTGATCTCCTCATCCTTCTCCTTTTATTCTGATCTCATCCTTCTCTTCTTCTTATCTCCTTATCCTTCTCCTCTTCTTCTGATCTCCTTATCCGTGTCCTCTTCTTCTGATCTCCTTGTCTTTCTTTTTTTCTTCTGATCTCATCGTTCATTTCCACTTCTTCTGATCTCCTCATCCTTCTCCTCTTCTTCTGATCTCCTCATCCTCCTCTTTTTCCTCTGATCTCCTTATCCATCTCTTTTCCTTCTGATCTATTCATCCTCCTTTTCTCCTTATCTCCTCATCCTTCTCCTTTTCTTCTGATCTCCTCATCCTTCTCTTCTCCTGATCTCCTCATCCTTCTACTCTTCTCATGATCTTCTCATCCTTCCCCTCTTCTTCTGATCTCCTCATCCTTCGCCTTCTGCTCGATAAGTGGTTGAAGTTTGAAAATTGTCCATTTGACAAGAATCTCTTTTATTGAGTCTCAGCAGGTGCAAACCATCGAAGACTTTGAACGTTCAACACCGGTTCTCCCCCTTGTAAGAAATGTCTGGGAGTTATCGGCTGACATTCCCTCTCTGTGTTAATGTGTGAGATTAATTAACATCTTCTCCAAGTATCACATTAATGCAGCTGACCTTGAAATGGGACTAATGTGTTATAGATGTAACCGGATTTGTATCATCAGTGAAACATGATTCAGGCGATGTACCATTTCACGCGAAGGGTCCGATGTCTGATATATGTTCTGTCCTTGTCTCTCTGCAGCTCCTTCTAATTGATGTATATTGCAGAGTGAATCCTTCAGCACTGAGAATAAAACAGATTCATAGGAAAGCGTACACAGACAGGCCGACCTTCACATCATAAAATGTTTTTTTTTTAATTCATTTCATGTATTAATATAGTGCTGATATAGAACACAGCTTAGTAATATCCTCAACACAGTCACACACCTGCAGTGGACGGGACAGCCAACATGAGGGTGATTTGTATCATCATAGAGACCCTAAATTCCAGGCACACATCGCAGAAGTATCAACTCCTATAGAAACAAGGTCAGATCTCTGATTGGTTCCTTATCAGTTGATAAGCTGCCAATATCCAAAAACACCCTCCTGGTGTGACACAGGAGGGGTGGGTGGGAGCCTCACACCAAGTGGGGGTCAGCTCAGCATACACTGAGACCACCCAATATAGTTGTGTCTGTAGTATCTGGATAGAGAGATATTAAGGACAGGTCAGGAATCTAGCGGTGGCCACCAGTGAACAGAGGTGTATAGGGACAAATGTTCAAAATAAAAAAAATAGCCTTTGGAATACAGAGTAAAAATAAATAATTAATATCAATAAACTGTTTTAAATTGTCATACAAATATATATTTGAAATCAAATCTTTATTATTTTTTTGGCAGTAACATGGTGTGGACGGATTTCTGCCAGTCACAGGCTGTGTCACGCCCCTCCAGACTGTGTCTTAGAATAGGAGGGAGGTGAAGTCTCCATCAATCTACATGTAATATTCCCCCCCCCATTGTGTTTAGTTGGTTAGTGGGCATGGAGGAGGGGGGAGGGAGTGGTCTGTCATTTATCACTGTGTATACCAGTGGGGGAACTATAGGGGTCGCTGCAACCACACTTGTCACTAGGCCCTGTCGTTCTGCTGCTGTGGGGGGGCCCCAAGACCTGGTATCTCCCCCTGCACCACTGGCTCTCCGTTTAAAATGCAGGGGGGGGTGGGAGGCGGCGATTGGCAGCTGTATGATGCCCGCGAGCCGTGGGATCTCCCTGGGGCTTGTAGTTCTCTCTCCGAATGTATACAATGGAGAGGGGAGGGGCCTCTGACCCGGGCAGGTATCGGCTTCACTCTTCAGGGAGTCGCGCTGCTTCTACACTCTTGATGATACAAGCCTGGGTCAGAGGCCCCTCCCCTCTCCAGTGGATACAGTCGGAGGTGAGGGGGGGTACAGAGATGTGCTGGGGGTCCAAGGTACACAGCGGAGACCAGCCAGGTACAGGGGATCCTGTGGAAGGGGGTGGGGTGACTGTCTGGGAACCCTGATGTAAGGGGAGGCTCTCTGGGGACCCTGAAGTAAGGGGAGGTTCTCTGGTGACCCTGATGTAAGTGAGGGGGCTCTCTGGGGACCTTAAAGTAAGGGGGGCCTCTCTGTGGACCCTGATGTAAGGGGACGCTCTCTGGGGACCCTGATGTAAGGAAGGCTCTCTGGGGGCCCTGATGTAAGGGGGGGCTCTCTTGGGATCCTGATGTAAGGGGGCTCTCTGGGGACCCTGATGTAAGGAAGGGGCTCTCTGGGGACCCTGATGTAAGGGGGGGCTCTCTGGGGACCCTGATGTAAGGGGGGGGCTCTCTGGGGACACTGATATAAGGGGGGCTATTTGGGGACCCTGATGTAAGGAAGGTGCTCTCTGGGGACATCGATGTAAGGGGGGCTCTCTGGGGACCCTGATGTAATGGGGGCTCTCTGGGGACCCTGATGTAAGGGGGCTCTCTGGGGACACCGATGTAAGGGGGGCTCTCTGGGGACCCTGATGTAAGGGGGGGCTCCCTGGGGACCCTGATGTAAGGGGAGGCTCTCTGGGGACCCTGATGTAAGAAAGGTGCTCTCTGGGGACCCTGATGTAAGGAGGGGTTCTCTGAGGACACTGATGTGGGGGGGGGGGCTCTGGGGACCCTGATGTAAGGGGGGATCCACATTATGTAATGATTTATATATATAGACCTATATATATATATATATATATAGACACACACACATGTATATTATATACATGGGTATGCCCACCCAAGCGTATGACTTTCTTTACTTCGCTGCTATGGGCTCTAGCCCAAGATCTTTTGTAGACCTAGCAGCGCCCCTGGTGGGGGCCCTTCATGGTTTCTTGCAACAGGGCCCTGAAGATCCTAGTTACGCCTCTGGTGTATACGCCCACATGTGTGACTCTATAGTCACATGGGCTGCTGAGATGGGATAGGGAGGCTCAGCATAGAAACTCACTGAAAACTGAGCATGTGCAGAGCTGCCACCACAGCTGCAAAATCTCTAGCTGCATCAAGGCCATGGACAGAAGGGGGAGATAGAGATCAGCAGGACCAACCAGGAAAAGGAATCTCATAGTGAATCAGTGAGTATGAACAGCATGTATACACCATTTATTGATCGTTCTATATGATGTGGTTTAATTAGTTACGGACCAGCCTCCGCGGTTGTACTGCGGCAGGTTGGCTCCCCTGTGCGAATCTCCATCATTGTACGTCCAGTGCATACACAGCAATCTGTTGGCGTGCGCACGCACGCCCATTCACTAGCGGGGGAGCCAATCAGCATGTCCAGTGGACTCGATGTCCGCCGACCACCCTCGATCACTCCAGAGACAGGCAGAACAGGGATCTGTCAGTGTAAACAAACAGATACCCGTTCTGTCAGGAGAGTAGAGAGAGATCTGCCCTTCCTAGTGATTAGGAACAGCGATCGCTCTCCTCCTCTAGTCAGTCCAGCCCCCATACAGTTAGAAACACCTCCCAAGGGAACACATTTAACCCCTTGATCGCCCCCTAGTTTTCCCCCCTCCCTGCCAGTGACATTTATACAGTAATCAGTGGCTATTTTTTTAGCTCTGATCACTGAATAATTGTCAATGGTCCCAAAAAAGTGTCAAAAGTGTCCGATCTGTCCACCGCAATGTCGCAGTCCTGATAAAAATTGCAGATCTCCGCCATTACTAGTAAAAAAAAATAAATAACAATAAAAAATGCCATAAGTCTATCCCCTGTTTTGTAGAAGAGATAACTTTTGTGCAAATCAATCAATATACGCTTATTGTGATTTTTTTTACCAAAAATATGTAGCAGAATACATATCGGCTTAAACTGAGGAATAAATGTGTTTTTTTGTTACATTTTTTGGGGGATATTTATTATAGCAAAAAGTAGAAAACATATATTTTTTTTTCAGAATTGTTGCTCTATTTTTGTTTATAAA
Source organism: Aquarana catesbeiana (assembly GCF_042186555.1). NCBI lineage: Eukaryota > Metazoa > Chordata > Amphibia > Anura > Ranidae > Aquarana > Aquarana catesbeiana. The sequence goes on along the minus strand of NC_133327.1, from coordinate 682,735,634 downwards.
TAAAAACACTGCAGAGGTTTAAAGGTTTAAATAGGGCACAGTTAAAGCGACGCAGTGCCCTATCGCAAAAGATGCCCACTTCTGGACCGCCCACCGTTGTTATACTTTGAAGAGGAATATCGTTGTTATGGCAGTAGCTAGCTGCCATAACCCCGGTATCCTCTTCTTCAGCAGGCGGTCCACTTCAAGATAAAAGTGGTCTCTACGGCGGATTCACCGCGAGATCACTTTTATCGGCAGGGGGAGAGGCCCCCCCCGCCGCGCACCAGTGCCCTCCGCCGCTTACCCGAGCTGTCGGTAGCGGCAGAGGCAGTCGGATCCTTTTCCTAGCCTGACATGCAGACGAGTGAGGGGAAGATGGCCACCACCCGTCTCCATATCATTGTAGGGCGGAAGCGACGTCAAAACGTCACTTCCGCCCATAGCTCTTAAAGGGCCATTTTTAAAAAAAAAATTTATTGCATTTTAGTGTAAATATGAGATGTGAGGTCTTTTTGACCCCCAGATATCATATTTAAGAGGACCTGTCATGCTTTTTTTCTATTACAAGTGATGTTTACATTCCTTGTAATAGGAATAAAAGTGACACATTTTTTCTTTTTTAAAGAACAGTGTAAAAATAAAAAATAAAAGGTAAAATAAATAAGAAAAAATAAATACATTTTTTAAACATGCCCGTCCCGCCGAGCTCGCGCGCAGAAGCGAACGCATACGTGAGTAGCGCCCGCATATGAAAACGGTGTTCAAACCACATATGTGAGGTATCGCCGCGATCGGTAGAGCGAGAGCAATAATTCTAGCACTAGACCTCCTCTGTAACTCAAAAGATGCAACCTGTAGAATTTTTTAAACGTCGCCTATGGATATTTTTAAGGGTAAAAGTCTGTCGCCATTCCACGAGCGGGCGCAATTTTGAAGCATGACATGTTGGGTATCAATTTATTCGGCGTAACATTATCTTTCACAATATAAAAAAAAAAAAAATGGGCTAACTTTACTGTTGTCTTATTTTTTAATTCGAAAAAGTTAATTTAAAAAAAAAAAGTGCGCTTGTAAGACCGCTGCGCAAATACAGTGCGACAGAAAGTATTGCAACGACCGCCATTTTATTCTCTAGGGTGTTAGAAAAAATTATATATAATGTTTGGGGGTGCAAAGTAATTTTCTAGCAAAAAAAAACAAAACTGTTTTTAACTTGTAAACAACAAGTGTCAGAAAGAGACTCCGTCCTTAAGTGGTTAAGGGGGCAAATCCTTCCGGTCCTTAAGTGGTTAATGGCACTTACTAAACAAATGTTTCCATTGTGCAAATCTCTAATCAAAACCCTGCATTGGGTGAACTCTTGGCGGTAATATACTTTTCGTTCCCATTGCGGAAAGTTGGGTAGGTATGAATTTATAACGGACGGTGTTCTGCAGCCTTCTAGAACAAGTGGAAGAGAACTCACCAGTTGGATACATAATACATTATCTATGGCTGAGTTCCTGGGAAGATGGACAAGTTCTGAAATGTTATTCCTTTTTACAATATTGGCCATTGGTGTCCCGACTCTCGGAGAATATTAATCGGTCTGTCTCTGTTCACTCAGTGAAATCTTTTATTGATGGGCTCACTTTGCTGTGTTATCCGTGGTCAGAACTTTCTTCAGCAACTGGTAAGTTTTTACATTTTTTTATTTTAGATTTTCTGAAGAATAGTTTGAGACTTTTTTGAACGTTGCGGGATTGAGTGCCGACGAGGGGGGAAGACGTCTCATACAAATGAGCCTGGTAATGGATTTAGACGGCAGATATACCAAGCACTGAGTTATTTCAAATCATTTCAAATAAAGAGGTTTGAAAAGCAAAATATAAAACATTTCTAGGAGGTTGTTAAGGATTAATAGTGTTGTGAAACCGATACTATGTTCCTCATTGGTGTGCATCTGTATCTATGAGTGTTCAGCGTTATTTGCAGGGCCCTTTATGAGCACCCGAAGGTGTTGTGATGCTCATGACTGCTCCGTATTAGACTGTGGGATTCATTTTCTAAAGGCAAACAGACTGTGCACTATGCCAGGGGCCTAGCTATAGGAGTCACAGGAGTCCCGACAGCGACCCGGCCCCATGCTGCAGGGGGCCTGTGCAGCCCACGGTATGCAGGGCCGATTCTGGGCGGGTGTGTGGGGTGCACCACACCCAGGCGCCGCGGGGGGGTGCCTCGTTCTGCCGCTGTGGGGGGGGCAAGACCTGGCATCTCCGCCTGCACCTCTGACTGCGGTTTACGATGTAGTGGGGGGAGGTGGCGATCGGCAGCTCTGTGGTGCCCACGGGCCGCGGGATCTCCCTGGGGCTAGTAGTTTACTTCCTGACTGTATACAGGGGAGAGGGGAGGAGCCTGTGACCCGGGCATGTTTCGGTAAGAGTGTACAAGCAGAGTGACTCACTTGTATACTGAAGAGTGAAGCTGATACATACTCGGGTCAGAGGCCCCTCCCCTCTCCACTGTATACACTCCAGAAGTAAACTACAAGCCCCAGGGAGATCCCGTGGGCACCTGTCAGTCAATACATAGCCAGAGTTCAGTAACCACATCGGGTAGTCAGCCAATGCCAATGTCAGAGAGCCAGAGATCAACGTAGTAGTACAGCAAGCAGGATCAGGAGCCAGAAGGGACGTCAGTCAAGCAAGTCTTCAAAGTAAGAAAGGAGAAAGTCTCTGAGATGTGACCAAAGGCGAAGGCAGAGATGAAGTGAGCTGGACGGCTTTAAGTAGGCAGGACTGAAGAGCAGGATATCATCAACAGGTGAGTCACTGTGGAGAGATAGGAGCTGGCAATTAGCCGACAGCTGAGCGGCCAGCTCAGAGAAGGAAGGGCTGAGCCCAGCCCTAACAGCACCACAGAGCTGCCGATCGCCACCACCCCCCACTGCATATTAAATTGCAACAAAATTAATCTGAGGTGCAGGAGGAGAGACTGCAGGCACCACAGAATGTCATCAACATTCAAGTGAGTGGCCATGGGGTGAAAGTGTGTGTGTGGGGGGGTACAGAGATGTGCTGGGGGTTGGAGGCAGCCCCCTCAAGGGGCCTAACACAAATGTGTTAGGCCCCTTTCACACTGGTGGATTGATCAGGTCCGCCTGTCCGTTACTCAGGCAGACCCAATCGGACCATCCATAGAACTTGTAGCACCCTCTACTTAGGTAGGTACTAGAGGTTACGATTTTTTGTAAGTGCAGGTAAATTTAGGCAGGCCTAGCTGAAAGCTAGGCCTGTTTGTTTATATCTGTGTGGGCTGGGAGTGGCTCAGAGCAGCAGCTGTGACTCACACATACCTTCCAACATTTTGAGATGGGAATGAGGGACACCTATTAACAAACGTACGTAGGCATAGGACACGCCCCCTGCCACACCCCCTTAAGGGAGAATTAACCAAAAAAAGGACTTTTTTTTTACCACTACTATTCCTTTATATTGGCTTTAAAAATGTACAAAAGCAGCAATTTAGAAATTGGATGAAAGGTTTAGCGCTGGGAAACACTTTTTGAAAGGTAAAAAGTGCATTTTATATACAACTATATGAATCAGACCAAAATGAGGGACAGATGAGGGGGAAAGAGGGACAGAGGGACATTGCTCCAAATCAGGGACAGCCCTCGAAATCAGGGACAGTTGGGAGCTATGCTCACAGACAGCATCACAGATTCACTAGAATCAGAGGATTCTAGAAGAAAAGGAGGGGAAGAGGGGTGGAGCTGTTTGTGGTGTCTCAGGGAGCCCTGACCATACCTCAACTAGGATTGGCAGGGGGCATGCCTCCTTGAAATACCCAGGGTCGGCCCAGATGGGGAGGAGTTGTCAGGTGGAAGAACTGAGAATGGAGTACTAGGCTGTCGGGGCCTTTGAGGGAGCTCGCTAGTCGGGGGGGTGACCTTGGGCCTGAGACTCGGGTGCATGACGGAGTCCTTCAAGAACTCGCAAAGGATCCAAACAGGAGGCACAGAGAGGAGTCAGAGAGGATAGCAGGAGCTAGTACTGCCGGGCAAGTCTTCAGGAGAGCGCCACTGGTTGCAGCCAGGAGGGCTGGTGAGTGACATGGGTAGTCGGGAGGACTGGGGAGGCACGCCTGAGAGGACTGAGAGGAAACAGTCAGATCTGGGTGTGATGCCAGTAGGGAGGACTGCAATGTCATGAGCAGTGAAGTTGGGCAGCTGCAACCAGGAGGACTGACAGGGCCTGAAGAGGACTCACTGGGAGCAAACAGCTTCGATCTCTGATCTCCAGACTCAGTAATTGTAGTGAGGGTATATATTAAAAGAAAAAGGTGGCTCCATTGTGTAGTATTTTCAATACATTTATTTCATCCAGCACACGCATTTGCGGCACCTGGCTCCTCACTGACGCGTTGCGCCACTGCTCACGTGACTTTCTCAAAGAAAGTCACGTGAGCAGTGGACCCTTTGAGAAAGTCACGTGAGCAGTGACGCAACGCGTCAGGGAGGAGCCAGGTGTCGCTACTTCTTGGTCAAGGCCGAGACCGGAAGTATTCGTTCTGACTGAGTTTTGTGTTTTTAAATGTAAGTTACAGCGTGTGCTGGATGTAATAAATGTATTGAAAATACTACACAATGGAGCCACCTTTTTCTTTTATTATACGCCCTCACTACAACTACTGAGTCTGGAGATCAGAGATCGAAGCTGTTTGCTGGATACCATGTGTTCCCTGGAGGTGACCATTAAAGGTTGATCGTTTGAGGAAATCTGTCCATATTGATTGCTATACAATCCTACAATTGATTGCTATACAATCCTACAATTGTTTGTTCCACTGGGCATCCCATAAATTCCCCAACCATCCAAGTTCTATTCCCTCAATAAAACAACAAAACAAACATCTGGACTGTTCATTGTCTCCAAGTCGATTGGGAAGTGAATGACGGGCTGGGCAGGGGGACAGGTGGGCCACTTCACTTAGCAGCCCTTACGAGGGTACCGCCACACACTCTATGGAGCAGGGGATGTCATCAGATATGTGTCCGCCACCAACCGATCCGGTAAAAACGAACAGATGGGAGATCCATTCCCCATCCGTCTGGCGGATCAGATTGGATGACAGTCAGATGGAAATGGACAGGCAGTCCGTTTCCATCCAACAGCCCCACAGAGAGCAGCGGGCTGTGCCCATGTCTGCTCTCCATCAGAGGAGCGGACACAGACATGTCCGTTTGCTCAGCAGTAATCAGTGGAGAGATCCCCCACTGAGCAAGCGGATTCCGCTGAAGGGTCTGCCCCCCCCCGTGTGAAGGGGGCCTTAGGGGTGTGCCAAGTTCACTTGCTGCCATGCTACTGTGTACAATGGTGTGCTGGAGGGATACAAAGGTGCAGTTGTATGTGTGGGGGGGTGGGTACAGGGGTTTGGGGGTGCAGAAATGTGCAGCAGAGTGCATAGATGTGCTGGGGAATGCAGAGGTGTATGTGTGTCTGTGTGTGTGAGGGGGGGAGGGGATCCGAAGGTGTGCTGGGGGTTACAATGGCTTGCTGGGCTTATGGAGGCATACCGAGGGTTAAAGAGGATTCTAGGAGGTGCAGAGGCCTGCTGGGGGGGGGCAGAGGGGGGGTTTGGAGGATGCTGGGAGCTGCAGAGGTATTTGTAGGAGGTCCAGCGATGTGCAAAGGGGTACAAAGGTGTGCTGGGGGTGTAGAGGTGTGCTAGGGGTACAGGGGTTATTTTGGAGGTACAGAGATGTGCAGGGGGTATAGAGGCGTGCTGAGGGGTACACAGGCATTCTGGGGGGTGTACAGATGTACAAAGGGGTATGGCATTAGATAGTTCTTGTAGAACCATGCACATTTTATATGTCCCACCCCTGACTAACCACTTCAGCCCCGGAAGGATTAACTCCCTTCTTGACCAGCCCATTTTTTGCGATACAGCACTGCGTCGCCTTAACTGACAATCGCGCGGTCGTGCGACGCTGTACCCAAATAAAATTGGTGTCCTTTTGTAATTGCAATAATTTTCTGGGTGAAGTGGCGCTTTATCTAACAGAAATGCAGGGGTGCCAATATTTTTGGCCATGACTGTATAATAAAATTAATTTCAGTACAAACGTACACAATATAATAGTCATTTTTTGCTAAAATATAAAAGATGAGGTTGAATCAAGTAAACAGATACCAAACATGTCACAATTTAAAGCTGCACACGCCTGTGATAATGCGAAAAACGGTGGTACCCAAAAATTTCCTAAGGTGACACTTTAACCACTTCAGCCCCGGAAGTTTTTACCCCCTTAATGACCAGAGCATTTTTTGCGATTCTGCACTGCGTCACTTTAACTGACAATCACGCGGTCGTGCGACAATGTACCCAATTAAAATTGACCTCCTTTTTTTCCCACAAATAGAGCTTTCTTTTGGTGGTATTTGATCACCTCTGCCGTTTTTATTTTTTGCGCTATAAACAAAAAAAGAGCGATAATTTTGAAAAAAAATTCAATATTTTTTGTTTCTGCTATAATACATATTCAAAAAAAAAAAAAAAAAGATAAAAAACAAATTTATTCATCAGTTTAGGCCAATATATATTCTGCTACATATTTTTGGTAAAAAAAAATTGCAATAAGCGTTTATTGATTGGTTTGCGCAAAAGTTATAGCGTTTACAAAATAGGGGAAAGATTTAGGGCAGTGGCGTCGCTAGGGGGTGGCTTTTGGGGCTATAGCCTCGAATCTGGGGCCCATAGCCCCGAGTCTCTGTAGGGGTCCCCAAGGGGAGGGGAGGCTCTCTGGGGACCCTGATGTAAGTGGGAGGCTCTCTGGGGACCCTGATTTTAAGGGGGAGGCTCTCTGGGGACCCTAATGTAAGGGGGGGCTCTCTGGGGTCTCTGATGTAAGTGCTCTCTGGGGATATACACACACACACATATATTACTGTATATACATGTTTATGCCCGCCCAAGCGTATGGCTTTCTTTACTACGCTGCTATGGGCTCTAGCCCCAAATCTTTTGTAGACCTAGCAACGCCCCTGATTTAGGGACTTTTTTTTTTTTTTAGTTTTTACTAGTAGTAGCAGTGATCTGCGATTTAGTGGGACTGCGACATTGCGGTTGACAAATCTGACCCCAAGTGACACTTTTTGGTGACCAGTGACACTAATACAGTGATCAGTGCTAAAAAAAAATGCACTGATCACCGTCTAAATGGCACTGGCAGGGAAGGGGTTAACTCTAGGGGGGCGATCAAAGGCTTAAGTGTTCCCTATGGAGGTATTTCTAACTGTGGGGGGAGGGGACTGACTGGGAGAAGAGAGAGATCGCTGTTCCTGATCACTAGGAACAGTTGATCTCTCTCCACCCCTGTCAGAAGGGGGATCCGCCTTGTTTACATTGGCAGATCCCCGTTCTGCCTCTCTGTAACGTGATCGCGGGTGGCCACCGGACCTGCGGGCGAGCTAGTGCACGGACCGCCATACATGTATAGCCATTTGCTCAGGGAAGCCAAACTGCCGCAGTATAAGCTAGTCGGGAACTGGTTAAGATACATTCTCCCCCTACAATGGCTGGCTGAACACATAAAAAAAAAAGTGTACCTGACATGTTTTGGAAAGGTAGGTAACCATGCAGGAAGGGGTCCCGCTGCAGAACACGTGAAAGGGTCCTGCTGTGGGACCACAATAAAGGGCCCTGCAATGGGAGTAAAGGGCCTGGGACAGGGGCCCTGAGGGTTCGAGTTACGCCTCTGCCCTATGCAATCTGTATGAGCACACAAAGATGAGCAGCAGAATTGCTTGTGTTCGCTGTGCCTCCAAGGGTGTGTTAGAGAGCCGCAACCTGGGGCCGGCCTCGCAGCTCAACATCCACACCTCCAGCGGCTCTGGTGAAGACCAGGCGGATCCTTAGATCCTGCGATTCTGACATACCTCTGTTTGCGTGCGGTCACACTACCAGTGGTGTATTTTGGTTTTGTGCTGCCCTAGGCAAGACTAAAATTGGGCACCCCCCCCCATCTAAATTTGTCCCACCCCAGCCATGGTATACCGTTCTTGTCTCGGGGTCTGATGGGGAAGCTGCAGCCATTCACAGTGAACAGCTGTGGCGTCCTCGTCAGACCCTGAGACATGATTCGTCCAAGTGGCATATATATAGAATTACTGCCGCTGATCTGACATTTGTACCTCACATGTGTGGTCCAATCGCTGTTTGCATGAGTGCAGGACCAACACATGCTTTTGCCTTTGCGCACGAGCGCGGGAGAACGGGGGCAGTTTTTTTTTTTCTTCTTCTTCTTTTTTTTATTACACTGTTGCCTTAATTTTTTTTATCACTTTTATTGCCGTCCCAAGGAATGTAAACATCCTTGTGACAGCAATAGGCATGTGTCAGGCATTGGCAGCCCGTCAATAAGGGGCTCAGGGGCGCCGCTCCCCTAATCCAAGTACCCGGCCCCTAATCTACATGCAGGGCGCCAGACGCATGGATTCCAATTTTTTTTTTTTTACGCACATGTTTAGAGTCTGAGGCTCTAATTGGCTTCAAAAAAGGGTGGGCTCGGGGCGCAGAGCACTGCGCCCTGAGCCCACCCAGTTGTGTGACAATAGCAAATGAATATTCGCTATTGTCTTCCTCATTTTGCTCCCAGCCAATCAGGAAGTGGGTCCTGAGACCCGATTGGCCGGGAGTCTTAGGACCCCTAGCCAATCGGGTCTCAGGACCCACTTTCTGTTGGGCCAGAAAGAGAAGCAACGGCCCCAGGGCGAGGAGTAGCTGGAGCGAAGAGCAGCAGCCCTACCAGGATCTTCGTCATCTGCGTCCTAAGGTAAGGAGGCCTCTGATCGCCGCCTTCTCATCCATCTCTGGGGGGGGTGATCGCCGCCTTCCTGTCCATCTCCCACGTGGGGGGGGGGTTGGGGGATTGCCGCCTTCCTGTCTGTCTCCCGCAGGGGGAGGGGGTGGCGTTGGTTTGCCCCCCCTTCAATTATTGAGCAACAACCCTCTTTATGTGGGGATCTGTGTTTCTATAAGACCTCAAATCCCTCCTCTGCACGTAAAAGCATTCAAAACCCCAAGATCGCAGTTTTTTTTTTAAACTCGTGCTGACGGTTTCCGCATAAACCGGAAGCGATGTGATGTCATCACTTCCGGTTTACTGTTACGAACAGCCGAGCAAAGCCACTCCCGGCTTTGATTCGCCGTCTGGCTGGCCGGCGGATGCTCTGGCTGAACGCTTGGGTCTCCTGGTGGGACGGGAGAGCCCAAGAGAGCAGTGGAGGGGGCTGAAAGGTGGGGGGGGGAGCTATCTATATAGTCCCAAAACTTTTGACAATATAGTGTTTGTATGTTTGCACTACAAAGGTCTTGTATGCATAGCTCCCAACTGTCCCTGATTTCGAGGGACTGTCCCTGATTTGGAGCAATGTCCCTCTGTCCCTCATTCCTCCTCATTTGTCCCTCATTTTGGTCTGATCTATATATAGTTGTATATAAAATGCACTTTTCATCTATCAAAAAGTGTTTTCCAGTGCTAAACCTTTCATCTGATTTCTAAATTGCTGCATTTGTAAATTACAAAAGCCAAAATAAAGGAATAGTAGTGCTAAAAAAAAAAGCTCTTGTGGGTTTAACCAATCTTGTTTTTTTTGTACAATTCTCCTTTAAGGGGGCGTGGCAAGAGGCGTGTCCTATGCCTGCATACTTTTGCTGATAGGTGTCCCTCATTCCCATCTCAAAAAGTTGGGAGGTATGTGTATGCATAAGCATCCAAATGTAAGCAGGAGAATTGCATGATACATTAGTGTGATGGTCATTGAGAAGAATGCTTCTTACACTTGTGGTCATTGGGAAGAGTTCCCCCTTACAGATAGCTAAAAAGATCAATGGCGTCAGTGGGAACATATCTGAGAGGCAGAAATCGCTCATTGCTCAAGGAACCACTAGCAACCTTTGAAGGAACCCTAGTTATAAAAAAAACCCGCTCTAGATAGAGTCATTGAAGCCAAGGTGCATGGACTGGTGCTTGTGGAAGATGAGCAGCCTCTGTACTATTTGAGAAGAACCAGTTATTACCAGCGGCTCCTATGGGGGGTAACACTACACATAACTCATTTATATAAAACTCTTTGCAACCTACAGTAACATTCTTGCTAATGTACCATGAGCTGTAGGTCTAATAATTTAGGTGGAGGTTCCCTGAGACTTGAAGACTATTTCAGGAGCTTCCTTTATGGTAAAAAGGTTAAGTAGGGCTGCCCCATATACTTAACATCGCATGCTAGGATTCATATTTTATCAGCTTATAGCCTTTAAGAGTTAAACACATCTGTAATACGAAGCTGTCAGTGATAGCTCTCGTTCAGACTGAACTCTGCCAACTCTCCCAGCAGTTTCCAAGCCTTTGTGACTGCACACGGCCTGATCTCTGCATGGAATAGCCGCTTATCTGGCCTTCAACAAGCCGCCGCAGAGAGCCAGCCGAACTGTAAAATAGCTTAAGCTTTCCCGAGCACTTAGAGGGGTGGGGGCCCGACTTACTGGCCTGCTTGTCCCAGGAATCTGCAATTTAGCAAAGAGCACGCTTCTGTAAATGTCATGGTGGCCTATTACTATCAGAGCCGTCTTTTAGCCGGCAAACGGCGCGGGATTTGTCCTCGGCACCCCCCCGTGTCTCCCGCACAAGAGCGGCTCGGACTTTGATGGGTTTACACCCAATTAGGTTGAAAGCATTAGCCGGTTCTGCTCGATTTCTTTACAGGCTGAATTTTAAAATAAGTTTTAAGAACATTTATTTGACTAATCGGAGAAAAGCACCGATAAAGAAAAATCAACAACCTTTGCTCACGGCGAAGAGTTTTCAAAGTTTATTCAGAAGAGAAATGTTACATAATAAAGGGAAAGATCAGAAAAGTAGAGGATCTGACCTCTTTGTCGAAAGGGGAGGCTTTTAAGCTCCAGTCCTGGACAGTTGTCGTGTAGGACCTCCCAAATATAAACATTTTACATATGAACCCATTCCCTTATCAATATGCACAAGCAGCATATCAACAATTACAGGAGACATTAATTTCTGTTATTTTGGAACACCTTATTAGCTTTATCATGACCCTCTGTCATGTACCTGTAGCGCCCTCCTAAATAAGTTGCTAGTTAGGTCAGGTAAATTTATATCTGGTAGCTCTCCTGTAATTAATTGAGCAGCTTGCGATTGCTTTGGGCTGTGTCTGGGCTCTGCAGGCTGCAGGTTTGATTGATTGGTACTTTCTGTTTTCTGGAGGATTCCAGGATATAGGGGGTTGGGAGAGTCAGATAAGCAAATCTGAATATTTATGCTTTTCCAGCCAATCCATGGGAGAGGGGGCCCAGCAGGTTGCTGGACAGTGCATAAATTGTATGGAGCCTGAGGCAGCCCTGTTCTTGTCCAGGAGGATAAGTTTCCAGCCTAAAGTGCTGCTGCCCTTCTGAGCAGGCCTGCTGAAAATTCTACTTGCTCTCATGAAGGTCTCAGCTGTGGCAGATCTGGGGGGGGGGCCTGTTCTGCTAAAAATCTCTAAAGCTAAGCAAGGGATTTCACAGGGGACCTGGTCTGGGAGTCTCACGGAGGAATTGTCTTTCTCTTATTGGAGGGAGGCATCCGAGTACACTGTGAGCACAGACCTGAATGGAGGATCCTAGTGACTGTTGCTGCTGATATCCCCATCATATCGATTCTAGGGCTTTCCTGGCCTGGGAAATTGCGGAAGGTGTCCCGGTGCTGTTTAATTTCTGGGTTTTTGCTGGAAGAACTGCCCTGTGAAGTAAGGAGACAGTGAAGAGTGTCCTCAATCTATTCCCCAGTGTTTTTTGAGTATCCCGCAGGTCCTTATGCCCTTTCCAAGTTAATCCACAAAAAATCTTAAAAAGTCAACCCCTAGACAGTTTTCGAGCCAGGTGTGTGACTGTTGCGGTGTGCCTGGCTGCTGCTGTACTAGTTAAAAAACCTGGAACAAATCAGGGTGAGCACTACATACCTGATATATCTCCTGTCCAAACCCCCCTGAGCATGAGAAAGAGGGTGCAAAGAGACAGGAGGAACAAGAAAAGCCTGGACTGTGACGTCATAAAGAAGCGAGGTACAGCTACGGTGATTTGCGCAACCATGCCGACCAGCCGCCGCAGTATAACTGCGGCGGCTGGTCGGCTAGCGGTTAAACGCACTTTTTTTTTGTCTCTGCGAGGAGAGAGAGAAATACTAAGTATTTCTTCCCTCCATTCACAGAGAAAGAAAACACAGGGGTGGTCTTCACAGTGACTGATCACTGTGATAGCCAATTAGAGGCTATCACAGCGATCAGGTGACCTGGAATGGTGAGTTCAAGGTCCAGATCGTTAGTATGGGGCCCGGGGCTCTCCATGACATTCCGGTCTCTGTGTTGGGAGTGCACCATGCGGGGATTTTGAGGGATTTTGAGGGGGACCACCACGCCATTTTTTTTAAATTTTGGTGTGGGGTTCCCCATAATAGGGCCTGGTATGGAATTTGGGGGGACCCCCACGCAATTTTTTTTTTAAATTTTGGTTCAGGGTTCCCCTTAATATTCATACCAGACCCAAAGGGCCTGGTAATGGACTGTGGGGGAATCCCATGCCGTTTTTTTTAATGACTTTTATCTGTATTGCCGAGACCTACAATTCATTAATAGCCGCGAGTACTTTTAAATGACTTTTTTCCCTTTAGAAATGTCATTTTGTGCAGTGACTGTTCTAAACACGGGAAACACGCGCCACTTTACAGGCATACTATAGACACCCTCCAGGTACGAAATTTAAAGGAATATTTCACTTTTATTACTTTAAGCTTTATTAAAATCACTGTTCCCGAAAAAAAGTATTTTTTGCATTGATACATGTCCCCTGGGGCAGGACCCGGGTCCCCAAACACTGTTTATGACAATAACTTGCATATAAGCCTTTAAAATTAGTACTTTTGATTTCTCACATAGACTTTTATGCTGTGTACACACGAGCGGACTATACACCGAAGGACTTTTCGACGGAGTTCCGAAGGAGTTCCGACGAAACTGACTTGCCTACACACGATTCCACCAAAGTAGGATCGCTTCAAACGTGAAGATGTACGACCGGACTAGAAAAGGAAGTTCAATAGCCAGTAGCCAATAACTGCCCTTGCGTCGTTTTCGGTCCGTCGGACTAGCATACAGACAAACGTTTTTTTCTATAGGAATCGCGTCCGACGGAAAGATTTGAAACATGTTCTATTTCTAAGGTCCGTCTGATTTTTTGACAGAAAAGGTCCGATGAAGCCCTTTTCTGCCGGAAAGTCCGGTCGTGTGTACGCAGCATTAAGGGGTGTTCCGCGGCTTTTGAATTTGCTGAGAACACCCCAAATTGTTCGCTATTCGGCGAACAGGCGAACACCCGATGTTCGAGTCGAACTTACGTTCGACTCGAACATCGGGCTCATCCCTAGTCCCCAACACTTTTGAATGGCCTTTTCCTGGCAGTCCTCTCCAGGCTGCGGTCATCCCTGCTGCTTGTGCACCTTTTTCTTCCACACTTTTCCCTTCCACATCACTTTCTGATTAATGTGCTTTGATGCAGCACATTGGGAACATCCAACTTCTTTTGCAATTACCTTTTGAGGCTTTCCCTCCTTATGGAGGGTGTCAATTATGGTTTTCTGCACAACTGTCAGGTCAGCCGTCTTTCCCATGATTGTGATTCTTACTGAACCCGACTGAGAGACCATTTAAAGGCTCGGGAACCCATTGCAGGTGTTATGGCTTAATTAGCTGATTAGAGTGGGACACTTTGAGCCGAGAATATTCCACCTTTTCACAATATTCTAATTTTCTGAGATTGTGGATTTGGGGTTTTCATGAGCTGTAAACCATAATCATCACAATTATGACAAATCACGGCTTGAACTATCTTGCTTTGCATGTAATGAATCTATCTCATATATTAGTTTCACCTTTTAAGTTGCATCAGTGAAATAAATTTTGCACGATATTCAAATTTTTCGAGTATCACCTGTATATTGATTGGTCCACAAAATAGGGGATATATTTATGGCATTTTTATTATTAATTTTTTTTTTTTTTTTACTAGTAATGGCGGTGATCAGCAATTTTTAAGCGGGAATGCAACATCGCGGCGGACAGATCGGACACTTTTGACACTTTTTTGGACCATTGACATTTATACAGCGATCAGAGCTCAAAATAGCCACTGATTACTGTATAAATGACACTGGCAGTGAAGGGGTTAACACTAGGGGCCAATCAAGGGGTTAAATGTGTTCCTTAGGGTGGTGTTTCTAACTGTGGGGGGGGGGACTGACTAGGAAAAGAGAGATCGCTGTTCCTGATCACTAGGAACAGCAGATCTCTCTCCTTCCCTGACAGAACGGGTATCTGTCTGTTTATCTGTTTACATTGACAGATCCCCGTTCCGGCTCTCTGAGGAGCGATCTCGGGTCGCCACATGCATCGGCATCGCGCCACGGGGGGGGGGGGGGGGGCACGCCCCCTAGTGCTCTTGAAGCCGCCAACGTACACCTGCAGTGATTCACGCAGAAAGATGAAAATTGGCCTGGGCAGGAGGGGGTGTCCGGTATTGCAGTGATTAAATCGCTATTCAGTTATGATATTATAAAAGGTCTGAACGTATTATATGCACATAAACATATTCAACATGGCAATGTAAAAAGCAACAATGCTTAGTAAACTTTATCACCAATCAGAAATCAGATCTCTGCAGCTTTTACTGAATGGATCAGCGAGGGTTGGATTCTCCTGAGCTTCTCGGGGTAACTATGGCCTCCGCCCATGACAATTTCCTATGTTCTTGAGGCTTGATATGTCTTCTGGTACTTGGTAGACATGTGCAATTCGTTTCCTTCTGAATTTGTCTTTTTTAACGAATTTTAAAAATTTTGTTAATTCGGAAATATTCGAAAAAACTAAAACAAATTTTTCCGAATATTCGTAAATTTGAAAATTCGTAAATTCGTACATTCTTAAACTCGTACATTCGTAAATTCGTAACTTACTTATTACTAACTATTAAATTATAGGTATTGGAACTTCCTTTCAAATTTGGCTGTTAGTGAACGTAATAAATACAAATTTATCCGAAGTTACAAATTATCCGAAATAACGAATGCCGTATCTAAACCAATGGAACGTAACAAAATTAATAATAATAAATAACAATAATAATAAAACCTTTTTATTATTATTATTATTAATTTGTTCTCTTCCATTTAGATGCGGCATTTGTTATTTCAGATAATTTGCAACTTCGCATAAATTCATATTCGTTACATTCACTAACAGCCAAACTTGAAAGGAAATTCCAATACCTATAATTTAATAGTTAGTTATTATTAGTTAGTTATTATTTTGAGCTTTACTTTCTTTTTGTAAGATTTCTGAATATCCAAATTTCGAATTTTCTAAATTACGAATTTTTGGATTTCCGAAATTCCGAATTTCGAATTTTTGAATTTCCGAATTCCCAAATTTTTAAATTATTATTAAATTATTTATTTTCAAATTTAATATTTAGTTAATATTTCAGATTTTCTGATTTTTGAATTTCAAATTTCCAAATTTCCGAATTTTCTAATGTACGAATTTTTGAATTTACGAATGTACGAATGTAAGAATTTACGAATTTTCTAATGTACGAATTTTTGAATTTACGAATGTAAGAATTTACGAATTTTCTAATGTACGAATTTTTGAATTTACGAATGTACGAATGTAAGAATTTACGAATTTTCTAATGTACGAATTTTTGAATTTACGAATGTACGAATGTAAGAATTTACGAATTTTCTAATGTACGAATTTTTGAATTTACGAATGTACGAATGTAAGAATTTACGAATTATCTAATGTACGAATTTTTGAATTTACGAATGTACGAATGTAAGAATTTACGAATTTTCTAATGTACGAATTTATGAATGTACGAATTTTCTAATGTACGAATTTAGCAATGTACGAATGTACGAATTTAGCAATGTACGAATTTACGAATTGCGATCATAACGAATGACCCGAAAAACGAAAAAAAAAAACGAATGAAACGAAAACAAACACATTTTTTGGCCGTGCACATGTCTAGTACTTGGTTGTCTCCAAGCCTTAATCAGAAGGATTATTATAGCTGAACTTTACAAAAACTGTCAACAGATCAAAGCAACAAACGCATGGGTCAAACGCTGAAAACAACAAACACAGAAGCTCGCAGTGCAGAACAGAGCGCTCTCCAGGCAAGCCGTGAGAACTTTAAAAAGAACAAACTACCAATTAGCCGACTTTGACTGACGTAACATTCACGGGCTTCCTTCTAAAGTCGCAGGCTGAGGAAAAGGTTGCGATTGTGAGAAACCAACAAAAACAAGAAAACAATGTAACAATACAGCAAAGTTAACAGTTTTGCTGAGTGAAAACGTGAGGAACGAGGAAAAGAAGAAGACATTGGAACAGTTTTCCAGGACGCAGGCAGTCAATCACAGGAGAACCAACGCTTGCCAAAATTTTCAATGCTGATATGTTAATTCATGGATTTGTTTAGACTCATTACATTTTTTATTTTTTTTGCCATGCTAATATATTCAGCTTTGGTCCTGATGTAATTTTCTTTGTCATTATGTCAGTGATAGGATTATGGCAGGTCCCAAAAGTTCAGGAAACAAGCTTGGAAGGAAATAGGGGAACCTGATGAATATTTACAAAATCATTATAATGGATAATAGGGACTCAAGATGTGCCAAAACCATCACAAAAGAAAGGAACACAAAAGAGAGGGAGAAATCCTATATACACAGAGAATACAATTCTCCTTTAGAAAAGTTGAGATTCTGCTCATGGAAGGTTCCCGACTTTATTGCATCTGTTCGGGGTTTTTAAAGTTTATATGGCAGATTTTATATATATATATATATATATATATATATATATATATATATATTTAAAAAAAGGATATACAGTAAAACCTTGGATTGCGAGCATAATTCATTCCGGAAATATGCTTGCAATCCAAAGCACTTGTACAGTGGTGGACGGAAAGTATTCAGTCCCCCTTAAATTTTTCACTCTTTGTTATATTGCAGTCATTTGTTAAAATCATTTAAGTTCATTTTTTTCCTCATTAATGTACATACAGCACCCCATATTGTACACACAGCGCCCCATATTGTACACACAGCACCCCCATATTGTACACACAGCACCCCCCATATTGTACACACAGCACCCCATATTGTACACACAGCACCCCATATTGTACACACAGCACCCCATATTGTACACACAGCGCCCCATATTGTACACACAGCACCCCCATATTGTACACACAGCACCCCATATTGTACACACATCACCCCATATTGTACACACAGCACCCCATATTGTACACACAGCACCCCATATTGTACACACAGCCCCCCATATTGTACACACAGCCCCCCATATTGTACACACAGCACTCCATATTGTACACACAGCACCCCATATTATACACACAGCACCCCATATTGTACACACAGCGCCCCATATTGTACACACAGCACCCCATATTGTACACACAGCCCCCCATATTGTACACACAGCACCCCATATTGTACACACAGCGCCCCATATTCCATATTGTACACACAGCACCCCATATTGTACACACAGCGCCCCATATTGTACACATAGCACCCCCATATTGTACACACAGCACCCCATATTGTACACACAGCACCCCATATTGTACACACAACACCCCATATTGTACACACAGCGCCCCATATTCCATATTGTACACACAGCACCCCATATTGTACACACAGCACCCCATATTGTACACACAGCGCCCCATATTGTACACATAGCACCCCCATATTGTACACACAGCACCCCATATTGTACACACAGCCCCCCATATTGTACACACAGCACCCCCATATTGTACACACAGCACCCCATATTGTACACACAGCACCCCATATTGTACACACAGCACCCCCATATTGTACACACAGCACCCCATATTGTACACACAGCACCCCATATTGTACACACAGCACCCCATATTGTACACGCAGCGCCCCATATTGTACACACAGCACCTCATATTGTACACACAGCACCCCATATTGTACACACAGCACCCCATATTGACAGAAAAACACAGAATTGTTGACATTTTTGCAGATTTATTAAAAAAGAAAAACTGAAATATCACATGGTCCTAAGTATTCAGACCCTTTGCTCAGTATTTAGTAGAAGCCCCTTTTGATGAGTCTTTTTGGGAAAGATACAACAAGTTTTTCACACCTGGATTTGGGGATCCTCTGCCATTCCTCCTTGCAGATCCTCTCCAGTTCTGTCAGGTTGGATGGTAAACGTTGGTGGACGGCCATTTTTAGGTCTCTCCAGAGATGCTCAATTGGGTTTAAGTCAGGGCTCTGGCTGGGCCATTCAAGAACAGTCACGGGGGTTGTTGTGAAGCCACTCCTTCGTTATTTTAGCTGTATGCTTAGGGTCATTGTCTTGTTGGAAGGTAAACCTTCGGCCCAGTCTGAGGTCCAGAGCACTCTGGAGAAGGTTTTCGTCCAGGATATCCCTGTACTTGGCCGCATTCATCTTTCACTCGATTGCAACCAGTCGTCCTGTCCCTGCAGCTGAAAAAAAAACACCCCTACAGCATGATACTGCCACCACCATGCTTCACTGTTGGGACTGTATTGGACAGGTGATGAGCAGTGCCTGGTTTTCTCCATACATACCACTTAGAATTAAGGACAAAAAGTTCTATCTTGGTCTCATCAGACCAGAGAATCTTATTTCTCACCATCTTGGAGTCCTTCAGGTGTTTTTTTTAGCAAACTCCATGCGGGCTTTCCTGTGTCTTGCACTGAGGAGAGGCTTCCGTCGGGCCACTTTGCCATAAAGCCCCGACTGGTGGAGGGCTGCAGTGATGGTTGACTTTCTACAACTTTCTCCAATCTCCCGACTGCATCTCTGGAGCTCAGCCACAGTGATCTTTGGGTTCTTCTTTACCTCTCTCACCAAGGCTCTTCTCCCCCGATAGCTCAGTTTGGCCGGACAGCCAGCTCTAGGAAGGGTTCTGGTCGTCCCAAACGTCTTCCATTTAAGGATTATGGAGGCCACTGTGCTCTTAGGAACCTTAAGTGCAGCAGAATTTTTTTGTAACCTTGGCCAGTTCTGTGCCTTGCCACAATTCTGTCTCTGAGCTCTTCAGGCAGTTCCTTTGACCTCATGATTCTCATTTGCTCTGACATGCACTGTGAGCTGTAAGGTCTTATATAGACAGGTGTGTGGCTTTCCTGATCAAGTCCAATCAGTATAATCAAACACAGCTGGACTCAAATGAAGGTGTAGAACCATCTCAAGGATGATCAGAAGAAATGGACAGCAGCTGAGTTATATATATGA
This sequence comes from Aquarana catesbeiana, assembly GCF_042186555.1. NCBI lineage: Eukaryota > Metazoa > Chordata > Amphibia > Anura > Ranidae > Aquarana > Aquarana catesbeiana. Next base: position 682,716,201 of record NC_133327.1, on the reverse strand, counting down.
GTGTCACAGCAAAGGGTCTGAATACTTAGGACCATGTGATATTTCAGTTTTTCTTTTTAATAAATCTGCAAAAATGTCAACAATTCTGTGTTTTTCTGTCAATATGGGGTGCTGTGTGTACAATATGGGGTGCTGTGTGTACAATATGGGGGGCTGTGTGTACAATATGGGGTGCTGTGTGTACAATATGGGGTGCTGTGTGTACAATATGGGGGGCTGTGTGTACAATATGGGGGGCTGTGTGTACAATATGGGGTGCTGTGTGTACAATATGGGGTGCTGTGTGTACAATATGGGGTGCTGTGTGTACAATATGAGGTGCTGTGTGTACAATATGGGGGCTGTGTGTACAATATGGGGTGCTGTGTGTACAATATGGGGGGCTGTGTGTACAATATGGGGTGCTGTGTGTACAATATGGGGGGCTGTGTGTACAATATGGGGTGTTGTGTGTACAATATGGGGGGCTGTGTGTACAATATGGGGTGCTGTGTGCACAATATGGGGGGCTGTGTGCACAATATGGGGTGCTGTGTGTACAATATGGGGCGCTGTGTGTACAATATGGGGTGTTGTGTGTACAATATGGGGGGCTGTGTGTACAATATGGGGTGCTGTGTGTACAATATGGGGTGCTGTGTGTACAATATGGGGGGCTGTGTGTACAATATGGGGGGCTGTGTGTACAATATGGGGTGCTGTGTGTACATTAATGAGGAAAAAAATGAACTTAAATGATTTTAGCAAATGGCTGCAATATAACAAAGAGTGCAAAATTTAAGGGGGTCTGAATGCTTTCCGTCCCCAATGTATATCAAAGCAAATTTCCCCACAAGAAATAATGGAAACTCAGATGATTCGTTCCACAATCATTTATTCATAAATCCTTCAGTTTATAGTCCATATAAAAAGATTATAGCAACATGACCAGGTTGTGTAACCATAAAATGTCCATCTACAAATGGAAGCCTCCACAAGGGGATTAGAAGCAAAATCCAGCAGGAGCTCCAGAGTATAAAAGAGAAGAGAGGCGCCTCTAAGTGTAGCAATATGGTTACATTTAATGAAGGTCCAACATTTAGTAACTCACATGGTTGATTAAAAGAGGCACATCTAAATATGCAAGCACCTGGGGTAAAGCTGTCCACATAGACCGTCCTCCGGACCACCGTCTCACATCGGTGTCAATCTACAATCGTGACTGGGAAGACTACCCTGCAGTAGAGCGATCTGAAAGTGAGGCTTGAAGCGCTCGTGGAGCACAGCGCGGAAGGGATGACGTCGATGGCGGTGCGGGGGATGGTCTATGTAGACAGCTGTACCCCAGGTGCTTGCATACTTAGATGTGCCTGTTTTAATCATCAACCATGTGAGTTGCTAAATGTTGTACCTTCATTAAATGTAACCATATTGCTACACTTAGAGGCGCCTCTCTTCTAATTTATACTCAGTTGTGACATGACACTACTTGTATATCAAGTCAAAATTTATGAAAAAATTTAGCTTGTCTTGCAAAACGCTCTCAAACCAAGGTTTTACCGTATTTACAACGTATATACACTCACCGATCACTTTAACCCTCCACACTCCTCTCTTGTAAATACTGTCTAGCCCTCTTCCTTAGCTCTGAGGAAAAAGGCTAGACCCACAAAACGCTTAGCTGTTTTGGATGCTATGAGATCTTCCCACATCATCAGTTGAGTGTCGTGGACCTGGAGGCAGTCCCATTTGAATTTCTTGATGGGCTTGTGTCAGGTCCACAACGCTCAACTGATGACGTGGGAAGACCTGATAGCTTTGAAAACAGCTTATGAGTAGACATGTGCAATTCGTTTAGTTCCGAATTAGTTTTTTAACGGATCTCAACAAATTTGTTCATTCGGAAACATCCGAATTAACGAAAACCGGTTTAACGAATTTTTCCGAATATTTGTAAATTTGAATATTCGAAAGATTTGTAAATTCATACATTCGTACATTCATAACTTCGTATATTCGCACAGTCGTAAATTCATACATTCGTAACTTTGTACATTCGTAACTTCGTAAATTAGTGAATTCGTAAATACGTAAATTTGGCTGTTAGTGAACATAAAACATACACATTTATCCGAAGTTACGAATTATCCAAAATAAAGAATGCCGTATCCAAAGGAATGGAACGTAATGAATTCATAATAATAAATAACAATAATAGTAATAAAAAACTTTTTATTATTATTATTTATTTAAAAGCTGAATCCACCCTCCAATGGTGCAGATGGATAGTGGCGCTAACTTTAACAGTGGTAAGAGTGGGTCAGACCCCACCGTTCTTACTACTATGAAGTGAGTTGGGGGTGTGCTGACTCTCCAAGGTGATAGAAAATGAATTGACAATCAGTCTTATAGCACATAAAAAATTAGTAATAAACTGTGACACGCTAGTGTAAACTAATAGTGCCCCCAATGATAAACTGTGATGTGATGACCATATATTAAAATACACCACGTGACAGTAAAGAATAAAATGATAACTACAACATATAATCAATGACAGAAATATGAAACAGCTAAAACAGCGCCAATGAACTCACATTTAAATAAAAATACACACTTAAATAAAAAATGTGCCGTGCTGTGTTCCAACTGCTGTGAAGTGATTCTGCCTACTAGTTTTTATTTAACCCCTTCCCGCCGACCGAACGCACATATGCGTCCTCGGCTTTCCGGGGTTATACCGGGATGATGCCCGCAGCTGCAGGCATCATCCCGGTACCGTTGTTTTCAGCGGGCGATCGGCTACCCGAATATAACAACCGATGCGGCTAAAAGCCGCTCGGCTGTTATACCGGAGGAGCGGGAGGGGACATCCCCCCCTCCCGCCGCCTCCCGCCGCTGTTACCGGGCCTCCCGTGCGATCGGGAGGCCCGGTGTCCATTCGGGAATCTCCGGCGGCTGGGGGCGGGCTGGAACGAAGCTGTGAGCGGCTTCGTTCCAGCCTTCTAATTGTAAACGCGGAAGCGACGTCATGACGTCACTTCCCGTTTACTCGGCTGCCAATGGCGCCGAATTAAAAAAAGTACACAGTATTCAGAATCGCCGTTTTCGGCGATCTGAATACTTTGAAGTGTAAAGGAGGGATGGGGGGTCTTTTAGACCCCCCATCCCTCCATAAAGAGTACATGTCACCACATATTACTGTCACAAGGGATGTTTACATTGCTTGTGACAGCAATAAAAGTAAAAAAAAAAAAAAAAATTTTTAAACACAATTTATAAAAGTACAAAAATAAATAAAATAAATAAAAAAAAAAAAAAAATTTTTAAAGCGCCCCCGTCCCCGCGAGCTCGCGCAGCGAAGAAAACGCATACGGAAGTCGCGCCCGCATATGTAAACGGTGTTCAAACCACACATGTGAGGTAAAAAATTTTTAAAGCGTCACCTATGGAAATTCATAGGTACCGTAGTTCGTCGCCATTCCACGAGTGCGTGCAATTATAAAGGGTGACATGTTTGGTATCTATTTACTTGGCGTAACATCATCTTTCACATTATACAAAAAAATTGGGGTAACTTTACTGTTTGGATTTTTTAAAATTCATGAAAGTGTCACTTTTCCAAAAATTTGCGTTTAAAACACCGCTGCACAAATACCGTGTGATAAAAAATATTGCAACAATCGCCATTTTATTCTTTAGACTCTCTTCTAAAAAAATATATATAATGTTTGGGGGTTCTAAGTAATTTTCTAGCAAAAAATACGGATTTTAACTTGTAAACACCAAATTTCAAAAATAGGCTTAGTCATGAAAGGGTTAAATGTGAGTTCATTGGCGCTGTTTTAGTGTGAATAAATTGATCTGTTTTAACGTTACTACACTATTGGAGCATTTCTTTTATTCCATATATGAATTCACGATTGTGAGGAGAATAGCCAGTGTATAGCAGAGGAGACCTGGGCCGTATGTTAACCCCCATGAAAGTGGGTTGGAGGCTCTGTATGGCCAAACACGAGAGTGGGAGGCCTTAATAGCTGGTGAGTTTGAACTTCAGAAGGGAGTGGAATCACGTCACTGAGGTGTGGTGAAATTTGCGGATCACAGCAGAACGATTTTGAGGACACCTGCACTTTTTCTTGGATTTTTTTTTTTGCATCCTATCACACATTACCATCACTGTTTTTGTGGACTATTTTGGATTTTTTCTATTATTTTCACTTTGCATTTCATTTATAGATTTTTCATATTTCTGTCATTGATTATATGTTGTAGTTATCATTTTATTCTTTACTGTCACGTGGTGTATTTTAATATATGGTCATCACATCACAGTTTATCATTGGGGGCACTATTAGTTTACACTAGCGTGTCACAGTTTATTACTAATTTTTTATGTGCTATAAGACTGATTGTCAATTCATTTTCTATCACCTTGGAGAGTCAGCACACCCCCAACTCACTTCATAGTAGTAAGAACGGTGGGGTCTGACCCACTCTTACCACTGTTAAAGTTAGCGCCACTATCCATCTGCACCATTGGAGGGTGGATTCAGCTTTTACATATTTTGAATATTTAAGTGGCAGCTTCGTTTGGGTTTTCCATTTTATGTAGCGCGGAGTTGGTAATACAGGCTTGGGTGGGCGGATTTTCCTGGTTATCTTTCAGTTTACATTATTATTATTTATTATTAATTTGTTCCGTTCCATTTGTTTAGATGTGGCATTCGTTATTTCGGATAATTTGTAACTTCGGATACATTCGTATTTGTTATATTCACTAACAGCCAAATTTGAAAGAAAATTCCAATACCTATAATTTAATAGTTAGTTACTATTTCAGATTATCGAATTTTCAGGTTTTTGGATTTTCAAATTTTGAATTTACAAATTTCCGAATTTTCTAATTTACAAATGTACGAATTTATGAATGTACAAATTTACAAACTGTGATCATAACGAATGACCCGCAAAACGAAAAAAAAACAAAAAAACTAATGGAACGAAAACGAACAATTTTTTTGGCAGTGCACATGTCTACTTATGAGTTTCGAGGGTCTAGCCATCTTTCTCAGAGCTTAGGAAGAAGACTAGACCCTCTAAGCATGCAAGTCATTTTCAACGCTATGAGGTCTTCCCACGTCATCAGTTGTGGACCTGGAGGCAGGGCAATTGATTTTCCTGATACGCTTATGCATGTCATGCGTTTGTACGTATATTACTTGTAATATAGATCCAATAAAGTTGTGTTATGATAATGCGCTAGGTTGGTGCACCCTCTCTTCTTTGTTGTTGTTCACTTCCAAAAATCCACGGGGCTTAGCACAGTCCTACCCCCTTCTATCTTTGATCATGCACTACGCTTAACAACGATTGGTCTCTTATGTGCGGCGAAGCTGGGGATTTTGCAAGGCTTCCATGGCAGAGTAGCACTCAGAAAGGGACCTAATTGTTCCTGGTATGTGCTTTAACTAAGTTAACCATAGTATGGGGAATAGGGGAGAAACAAGAACCCTTGGACACCGCCCACCGTCTTTGGACAGACCATTGCCCCAAGCACCAAAGCCAAAAGTCTTGGAGTCATTTTTGACTCAGGAATGTCGGTGGATGCACAAATTGGATCAGTAGTCAGTGGATCTCACCACCTTCTTCGCCTGCTACGTAGACTCATCCCCTTCATTCCAAAAGAGGACAAAGCAGCATTAGTTGGAACTATCATTAACTCGACTACGCAAACTCCCTCTACACCGGACTACCTAAATACCAGATTGCACACCTACAACTCATCCAAGCAAGACTGATAACAGGAAAAAAAACCCTGGGAATCCATTTCCCCATCCCTGAGGAGCCTACATTGGCTAACTGTAAAGGATCGGATCACATTCAAGACCCTCTGCCTCACCCACAAATGCCTACATGGAAACGCGCCTCAGTACCTACGCGAGAAAATGAAACGCTACATTCCTAATCACAGTCTTCTATCAAGCGACCAAAACCTCCTCCACATTCCCAAATTCAGTTACAAATCGAAGGAAGAACGAAGAATCGCAGTCCAAGGACCACGGCTATGGAACGCTCTACCGACCAACATCCGCATGGAAGAAAACCATCAGGCCTTCAGGAAAAAACTCAAGACCTTCCTCTTCTAAGAAGCTGGACCCACAGGACGGACCAAACGCCTTGAGGCGATTCAGTTCTCATTTGCAGCGCTATACAAGTCATTCATTTATTCATTCATTCAACAAATTATTTTCCTTGGAAAATCAGCTGAGACCAATCTGTAGATCTGCTTGATATAAGTTTTATCAAGCTTTATCTCTTTCTAATACTGTTCCTGAGAATCAGGAGAATTTCAGGCCCACGGGCAACCGTGTGACCCCACTTTTTGTCTGCAGACAGGCGACAGTCTATGTTACGAACGTGCTGACACATAACCTGATACATGACGGATAACACAAGCGTACAAAGGATTCCCACAAGGCCTGGCCGCTGCCACTTCATGCGCTCACCAATTAGCCAAATCTGACATTGATTATCTCCCCAGAGTTAATTTCTACAGAGTCTGCATTGTGTTCAGAGCTACTCAGCGTTTTGTCCCTTTAATGCGCTATTAAGCCCATCAGAATGTCATTTTTTTTTTTCCTGGAAGGGAAGGAACCTCGAGGAGCATAATTGAGAGGGAACAGGCAAAGGTCGGCGTGACGGTCACACGGCATGCACATTTAACTTTGTATCAATTTTCCATATCTGCGTCATGCGGCAGAATTGTTTATCAGACATTCGGATCAGATTCTGCTTGTAAAACATCTAATATTGCATTTATGATGTTCAAATGGTCAGATTTCAAGCTATAAATGTGTCAGAGGGTCTCAGTTAAAGGGTCACTGATATTAACTCTTTCAGTGCTGCTGTAGAAACTGTGGCCACCCGAACCAAGATATGCTTGTGCTATCATGGTCCAGGTCATAGGTGTGCACAGCTTATTGACGGGGTCAATAGAGCAGTGGAAGGTGTCAGTAGGGCAGTGGCCAGTGTCAGTAGAGCAGTGGACGGTGTCAGTAGGGCAGTGGACGGTGTCAGTAGAGCAGTGGACAGTGTTAGAAGAGCAGTGGATGGTATTAGTAGAGCAGTTGATGGTGTCAGTAATACAGTGGACAGTGTTAGAAGAGCAATGACGGTGTCAGTAGGGCAGTGGATGGTGTCAGTAGGGCATGGATTGATGTCAGTAGGGCAGTGGGCAGTGTCAGTAGAGCAGTGGACAGTGTTAGTAGAGCAGTTGATGGTGTCAGTAGGACAGTGGACGGTGTTAGTAGAGCAGTGGACGGTGTCAGTAGGGCAGGGGACAGTGTCAGTAGAGCAGTGGATGGTGTCAGTAGGGCAGTGGACGGTATCAGTAGGGCATGGATTGATGTCAGTAGGGCAGTGGATGGTGTCATGTCAATAGAGCAGTGGATGGTGTCAGAGCAGTGGATGGTGTCAGTAGAGCAGTGGATGGTGTCAGAGCAGTGGATGGTGTTAGTAGAGCAGTGGACGGTGTCAGTAGGGCAGTGGATGGTGTTAGAAGAGCAGTGGACGGTGTTAGTAGAGCAGTTGATGGTGTCAGTAGGACAGTGGACAGTGTTAGAAGAGCATTGGACAGTGTCAGTAGGGCAATGGATGGTGTCAGTAGGGCAGTGAATGCTGTCAGTAGAGCAGTGGACGGTGTCAGTCGAGCAGTGGATAATGTCAGTAGGGCAATGGACAGTATCAGTAGAGCAGTGGACAGTGTTAGAAGAGCAGTTGATGGTGTCAGTAGGACAGTGGACAGTGTTAGATGAGCATTGGACAGTGTCAGTAGGGCAATGGATGGTGTCAGTAGGGCAGTGGACAGTGTCAGTAGAGCAGAGACTGATGTCAGTAGGGCAGTGGACGGTGTCAGTAGGGCAGTGGAAGGTGTCATTAGAGCAGTGGATGGTGTCAGAAGAGCAGTGGATGGTATCAGTCAGTAGAGCAGTGGATGGTGTCAGTAGAGCAGTGGATGGTGTCAGTAGAGCAGTGGATGGTGTCAGTAGAGCAGTGGATGGTGTCAGTAGAGCAGTGGACGGTGTCAGTAGAGCAGTGGATGGTGCCAGTAGAGCAGTGGACAGTGTCAGTAGAGCAGTGGATGGTGCCAGTAGAGCAGTGGACAGTGTCAGTAGAGCAGTGGATGGTGTCAGTAGAGCAGTGGACAGTGTCAGTAGAGCAGTGGATGGTGCCAGTAGAGCAGTGGACAGTGTCAGTAGAGCAGTGGATGGTGCCAGTAGAGCAGTGGACAGTGTCAGTAGAGCAGTGGATGGTGTCAGTAGGGCAGTGGATGGTGTGAGTAGGGCAGTGGATGGTGTCAGTAGAGCAGTGGACAGTGTCAGTAGAGCAGTGGACGGTGTCAGTAGAGCAGTGGATGGTGCCAGTAGAGCAGTGGACAGTGTCAGTAGAGCAGTGGATGGTGCCAGTAGAGCAGTGGACGGTGTCAGTAGGGCAGTGGATGGTGTCAGTAGAGCAGTGGACGGTGTCAGTAGAGCAGTGGATGGTGTCAGTAGAGCAGTGGACGGTGTCAGTAGAGCAGTGGATGGTGTCAGTAGAGCAGTGGATGGTGCCAGTAGAGCAGTGGATGGTGTCAGTAGAGCAGTGGATGGTGTCAGTAGAGCAGTGGACGGTGTCAGTAGAGCAGTGGATGGTGTCAGTAGAGTATTGAGCCCCCCCCAAAAACACATTGGGTGTTGCAAAATTAAAGTGGTTGTAAACCCTTACATATACCAAGTGATTGTCCTCAGGTGATACACAGAGCTGAAACAAATCCTCCCACATAAGTTGTTCCTGGGTGGGTTGATGGCACTTGAGTTCTAATGATGGGGGTCTTCAGATCTAATGTAAGGGGGGCGGGGTGCTCTGGACATCTGGTTATTATTATAAGGATAATACAATTATATGCCAGTTAGACACCCCTGATCTGGAACATTCTTCAGCCTGGAGTCCATACCACAAGATTAAACATTCATTCACTCGTTAATAAAACTAATTTGGAACGAAACGAATTGCACATGTCTAGCTGTTTCTTATCCCTGAAAAGCAGGGAGGAAAAAAAGCCAGATTTTTGAGTAAAAGAAACGTAGAAACATAGAAAATTGAGTATAGATCTATGTTTGTTCCAAGCAGCACATATTACACATTACACATTGTTAGGCACACAGTTAAGCCCTCGATTGCCCCCAGATGTTAACCCCTTCCCAGCCAGTGTCTTAAGTTCAGTGACAGTATACAGTATTATCACTGATCACTGTGTTAGTGTCACTAGCGACGGCAGTGTCGGTTAGTCAGTTAGTCTCCCTCCCAGTCAGTGTCTGTTAGCGTCAGGTTGCCCGCCACCCTATCACAGTCACACTGCAAGTCGCTGTTCACCACCATTACAGTATAGCGTCTATAGCTGCTTAAATTCCAGTATATATACCATAGTTTGTAGACACTATTACTTTTACACAAACTAATAATCACTTATTGGGATTTTTTTTTTTTTTTTTTTAGTAAAGACATATAGCAGAATACTTATTTTAAAACAAGCAGCCACTCTATGATACCAGCCATAAACAATATAAAATAAAACAAAAGCGGCGCTAAAAAAATCAATGTATACATTTTAAAGAGGTAGATAAATGTAAATGTGCAAATCTTAAACCATCTATGTGATTAACACAGGTAATTGTGCCATACAGTGAATAAAATAAACAAAACAATTTATTGCCAGAAAACCTCACAAATAATAAACAATCAATTGTATAATAGATGTGCAAAATTGCCTATAATGAAAAAAAAACTTTTCAAAAATTAATAAGATAGAAAAATTTGCATTGCGCTTGATTGTATATCATACAGGGAAATGTCCAGAATCACTAATGAAAAAAATCAGTGCTCATGTATAATGTGCATAATTGTGCAAAAAATATATATATGAAGAAATATATATATAAAAAAATATATATACATAAAAAAGGTTTGCGTTGTGCTTAATTAAAATGTCATACGAGATAATATCCAATTTCTCTTATAAAATTAAAAAAATAAATAAAAATAATTTATATCACCCACATACATATAGTATATATATATAAACCTGTAAACATTAAAAATATAAAGTGCACACATGCACCTAAATGGTGCCAAATATAATTGTGCGTGAAAAATATATAGTGACAAACTTTAAATAAAACATGCAATGCTCTTATAACGTGCACCATGCAGAAATCTATTGAAATATAGAACATAAACCGCTGAATGCGTTTAAAAAATGCAATCAACAATTTTGATATTAGTGTCCCAAAATAAAAAGTGCTTCCATATCCATAAGAATCAAAAAAACGTCCAAATCCTCCAATGTGCTGAATTCCAGTGCCAAAAAACAACTGTGCTGCGCCTCAGTGCCCCCCCACAGTGGTTGCGCTCACCTTGGAGCGTGTGACACAGTGTTTAAATTGTGTCAAAACACGCTATGTAGCCACCCCCTGGGCTATATATGGTTAGCTAGATCGATCTCCACTTTGGGTCAGTTTGGCTCCATAGGCATCGTTCATGAAAACGAAAAAAAGACTACATAGTGTGATCCAATTTCAAAAATGTATTTAACAGGCAACTCTCCCACAAATGGGTTACTCACATTTCCTTGGTGCTATTGTGCACCAAACAATCCAAAGCTTTAAAGGGTATATCGGATGGTCTGCCGCGGGGTATGCGCTTCTCCCGGCTCAGCTGCTCACTGCTCAGCTGTTCGCTGCTCACTCCGTCCTGGCCCCTCCCCTACGCGTGTTCGACACAGGGAGTCACGTGTCTTCATCATTCCCCCTGATGAAGACACGTGACTCCCTGTGTCGAACACGCGTAGGGGAGGGGCCAGGACGGAGTGAGCAGCGAACAGCTGAGCAGTGAGCAGCTGAGCCGGGAGAAGCGCATACCCCGCGGCAGACCATCCGATATACCCTTTAAAGCTTTGGATTGTTTGGTGCACAATAGCACCAAGGAAATGTGAGTAACCCATTTGTGGGAGAGTTGCCTGTTAAATACATTTTTGAAATTGGATCACACTATGTAGTCTTTTTTTCGTTTTCATGAACGATGCCTATGGAGCCAAACTGACCCAAAGTGGAGATCGATCTAGCTAACCATATATAGCCCAGGGGGTGGCTACATAGCGTGTTTTGACACAATTTAAACACTGTGTCACACGCTCCAAGGTGAGCGCAACCACTGTGGGGGGGCACTGAGGCGCAGCACAGTTGTTTTTTGGCACTGGAATTCAGCACATTGGAGGATTTGGACGTTTTTTTGATTCTTATGGATATGGAAGCACTTTTTATTTTGGGACACTAATATCAAAATTGTTGATTGCATTTTTTAAACGCATTCAGCGGTTTATGTTCTATATTTCAATAGATTTCTGCATGGTGCACGTTATAAGAGCATTGCATGTTTTATTTAAAGTTTGTCACTATATATTTTTCACGCACAATTATATTTGGCACTATTTAGGTGCATGTGTGCACTTTATATTTTTAATGTTTACAGGTTTATATATATACTATATGTATGTGGGTGATATAAATTATTTTTATTTATTTTTTTAATTTTATAAGAGAAATTGGATATTATCTCGTATGACATTTTAATTAAGCACAACGCAAACCTTTTTTATATATATATTTTTTTATATATATATTTTTTCATATATATATTTTTTGCACAATTATGCACATTATACATGAGCACTGATTTTTTTCATTAGTGATTCTGGACATTTCCCTGTATGATATACAATCAAGCGCAACGCAAATTTTTCTATGTTATATCCTTTGCACGGTTATGAGTACGTGAACTGCGTCTGCTGCTAGACATTTATTTTTTTATGGTACTGTTTGCATACTGAGCATAGGATTATTGTGGCTCGCAAGACTTTTATCTTTTGTTTCAAAAATTAATAAGAGTGTCTATAAAGTGCAAAAGTGTAAACAGAGTTGATTGTTGAACTCCGCCATCAAACACCGACAATTATCATACGCCTCTTACCAGATAGTGTGGACCACAAAATATAATGTGTAATGTAATCTATAATATCAACTATATGCAGCACTGTTAAGTCTCCTGAGGAAGCTCATCTGGGCGAAACATGTAGAGCAGAAGTGGCTGCACTGTTGTATGAATGGCATGTTACCTTGAGTCATTTTATAGTTTTTTAAAACATTTTGATACTGAATAAAATAACAAGTTTTATGTCATTCCGTTGTAAGCCCATTTTTTGCACCTTCAAAGTCCCGCCCTTTGTATCCCTATATTTGTATGTGTTGCATGACTAATAGTCCGGTCATAATAGGGATAAAACCTTCCGGAGGTCAAGTGGTTAATAAAACATTTTTTTTTCCACCTTGTTTTCATTTTTTTCCCCATCTAAGCCTAGATTCACATTTGAGAATGAGCATTTTATTATGATTTTTGATTTTTTTTGGGATTTTCTGTTTTTTTGCATGTGTTTATGATGCATTTTAGGCTTGAGTGTTTTTGTTTTAGCCAGTGGAGGAGGAGACTGTTTCCTTCCGTTGAAGTCCATAGGGAAAATAAAAGATCCTTCTCCAGACCAGAACTTCAAAACAATGCCCTCCAGCAAAAATCCTCTATCCCTACTAGCAGAGGAGGAACACTCTGAATGGTCTCCCAAATATTTATAACCTTCCTCAGCCATCTTCTGGATAACTCCCCCCGGGGATTGGCTGGGGTCTGATAAGTATTCATAAATCAGTGGTTGACCCTCCTATTCTATTTTCTAGAAGTTTCCTCCAGAAACAGACAGGAGCAATCAACCACTGATCTTAGGGAAAACCTGACCAGGCCAAAAAAAAAAAGATCATTGCTTCACTGAGTACAGTGGCATGGCGCTTGTAGGCAGGTGGCAAGGCAGGTACAGTTTAAGGTGCCTCCTCATCCTGGGAAAAGGCTTGGAGTCTATGCGGGGCCTGGGAGGTGGTTTAGAATGGAGAGGAAGGAGAAGAGGCAACATCCAGCTGCTGTGCTCCTGCTCTCCCCCCCCACCCCAGGGAAGGGCAGGGTGCCCCTGGGCTCACCATCATAGCCCCAACAGAGGAGGAGAGACAGCTACAGCGGGTCAGTTCAGGCCCAGAGAATGACTTTAGGAGTTTGTCAACCTCTTGGTCCCTCCCCTCCTTAGCCCAGGAAGAATAGCAGGCCTACAGGGAGTGAGTGTCTTTCTGCAGGGACATGAGCAGTCACTGCCAGGGCCTGGAACCAAGAGTCTGTATTGCTGTTGTGTTAAGGTGTTAAGGGTCTGAAAGCCCATTGGAGCCATGTTATCAATTAAGGCTTTCAAGTAAGGAACATTAACCACATCCAGCTTTGTGGTACCTTTATTCGGTCATCATGCTGTTCTGAAGAGAGAGAGTTCTACTGGTGTCCCCTAGCTGTTGGGCCTGAATAAGTCGGTCAGCATCCGGATCTCCTAGGAACGAGGGAGTGAAGGCATGCAGCCAGGAGAGTTGAAAGGGGGGGGGTCTCCACTCGCCTCCCACACATCGGGGAGAGTCATAGGCAGAGGTATTTTATTGCCCTGAAGTTCAGTTTACATTAAGGGTTGGCTCAGCTGCTCGCTATAGCCACATGCGAGGCAGCTCGCCACCTGCCAACACGCTGATTGAACTAGATGGACTTGTGTCTTTTTTCAATCTGACTATATAACTATGTGACTGTGTAACGCCACATTCACTTTTCAGTTTTCTAAAGTTTCCACCATGGTCAACAACTTTTCATTGCATGACCAAAAAGATCGAGGTCACCTACCACCACCAATTCCTTGTTTTTCTATGAACAACAAACTGTAGAGACGTTGATAGAGGCCAACAATGCTAACAGGAGATCTTCTATTTCTTGACTGAAACATGCAAATACCATATACAATATGCATGCCAGCTATTGATGTATACCAACAAACTGATAAAGCCAAGTGAAGAGAGAAGACTATAATATGAAAGATAAATCAATGTTCCTGGAACAGTAGTTGGCTCCCATCTACTACAAGCTTGTTAATAACTTTGCCAGTTAGCTCATACATTACACTGTAGAATATTTTTGGATGCTCATTCTGCATCTTCTTTCCTCGTTGAATATGCAGGCTGGATTGGTTTTACTAACTGGCTTTCCCACTGGGGAGTTGACTGGCGAAAAGGTGGGTTTGGATGGTATACTGGTAGATGTAAGTCTTCAAAACGTACTATTGTAGCACACCCCCTAAAGAGCCGCTGGAGAATTTGGTTCTATTTCCCCCTCAGAGCACACACAGCCAGGCACACTGCTTTTGAACTTGGATGGGAGTAGGGAGCAGGGGATACCCCGATAAACTGCAGAACTGTACAACTTGAAGTCTTCTTAATTTCTGGCTGCGCTGTACAAACTGCTGGATGCACCACACAGTGTTGCTTGAAGCACTGCACCCCCTTTTGGCTGCACTGAATAACAATGAATGCCCTACAGAATCTTTATGCTTTTGGTGACCTGTACTCCTTCCAGTTAAAAGCTGCACATAGTCACTTTCCTTCAGCGTTGGGGTCATCCACTTGCATAGCCACAGGATCATCGGTTGCCTCCTAGTGATATCCACCAGACTCTTCCTAATGAGGGAGATGTAGACTCACACCACTATAGGACAGCTGGACTCTTTCCCACCAAATTCCTCCTGGCTCTCTCCAGTGAGCTCCTCCAGACCCAACTTGATCCATGGACAATGATCTGCAAATAGGCCCCCTAGCTAAGCCTAACTGGGACCTCAGTGTCTGCCTTAAAGCTTTCTCCAGGATCCTGCTAGAGGTGGCAGAGCCCTCACACAGGGGTTGCCTGCTGCAGGACAGGACCCCGGAACACTGAACTTGCTGCTCAGTCCTTAGGCTATTTATGAACAATCTCACTACCTACTGGGCACCCCTCCAGGGATTGGCTGGCATCCCATAAATATTTAGGCTGCTTGTTCTGTCTTCCCTCCCACTATACTGCCAGTTTACTTCTGTTTAACACCATATAGTTTTACACCATATAGTTTTGCATGCGTTACTGTCAGTTTAATGCCATATAGTTCTGTGTGCATTACTGCCAGTTTAACATCATATAGTTTTGTGTGTGTTACTGCCAGTTTAACACCATATAGTTCTGTGTGTCACTGTACGTTTGGCACATTATATTGTAGTATATTATAGTGTATCCGTGGAGTGTGTCTGCGTAGTGTGAGTACTCAAATTAAAGTGCACCAAACACCTCTTTACATTAAAGTGCATCTATGTACAGATTTAAACTTCTTCTTTACATTTGCTTATAAGTACCACCCACTCCCTCCCAATAATGTCTGGGAGGACAACAAGGAGAGGCAGACGTTCCCTTGGCACTGTAAGGGGGCCAACAACAAATGTGTCTACAGGCAAAGGTGGACATGGTGATCAGTGCTCAGGCAGGGCATCATTTCCTCTGTTTAGTGAGTTTGCCCATGCTATCCAGCCACAGCATGCAGAGGAGGTGGTGGACTGGCTTACTAAACCTTCCTCATCCTCCTCATCCTCTGTCACACTAGAAGAGACAAGTGTGCACTCCCCTGCAGTTCCCTGAGTGGATAAACCTGCCTCCTTGTCCACATCTATTCCTGCCATAGCCCCAACATCAGCCATTGAGGAGGCAGCTGAGTTATTTGACCGCAGTGTCAGCCACTTGCTCCTTGATGATGCCCAGTCATTACTGGATTCAGATGTTGGTTCAGAGGTTGAGGGGAAGGTCTCAGAACTCATCCCTTCCCACAGAGAGTGCAGAAGAAAAAATCTCTGGAGGACACATTAAAGAGGATTTTATTGAACATTTTTCCTGACTCCAGTAGGTTACAGTGTCGTGGAAAACGTAGTTTTGCATCTTCTGTTGGTCATGAGAGGAGCGTTGGAGAAGGCATCTGCCTAAGTAAAGCAGAGGAGGTGGTGGACTGGCTTACTAAACCTTCCTCATCTATTTCTGCCATAGCCCCAACATCAGCCAGGAGTCAGCTGAGTTATTTGACCACAGCGTCAGCCACTTGCTCCTTGATGATGCCCAGCCATTACTGGATTCAGATGTTGGTTCAGAGGTTGAGGATGACAGGAACATGAGCCTAGAGAGATGGAGGAACACTGGTAGAAAAATTGTTATTCATGTTCATTCATGTTTGGCATATTGCCAAGTTGTCTCCAGTGGTAATGCCCCTGCGATACAGAGTCATTACCTCTCAGCAGCCTCCACTGACATGGATGATGGTCCTAGCAGCACATCTGCCAGCAGCACAGCACCAGCTGTAGACTGTAGCTGGCAAATTTCAATGCCCCGTCTGCTGCAGTGGAAAAAATAAATACAGTCCCTGCCACCAACATGCCCAGCATCTGAATGCAAGCTTGTCAAAGCTGTTGGCTCTCCAACTTCTGCCTTTCAGCCTGGTGGATTCTGCCCCCTTCCGTGAATTCGCACAATGTGCTGTACCACAATGGCAGGTTCCAAGTCGCTACTACTTTTCACGTAAGGCCGTTCCATCTCTCTACCATCACATGGAAGGGAATGTTCTGACATTGTTGGGCAAGGCAGACAGCTGTAAAATCCACCTTACTGCTGACACTTGGTCAAGCAAGCATGGGCAGGGACAATATATTTTGTTCACAGCGCACTGGGTAACGCTGCTTGCAACTCGAATGGATGCAGGACAAGGCTCGGTGCTGCAGCTTGTTGTGCCCCCACATCTCCATACAGCTGGTGGTGATGATGCCAGGCCTGTGAGCTCTACCCCCTCCTCCTCCTCCTCCTCCTCTGACACCTCCATGCCCTCCTCTGCAGAATTGTCCTATGAACATCAGGTACCCCCTAAACATTCAAAAAGCTATTCCCAGAGTCAGGCTAAAAAGGGCCATGCGGTGCTTCAGCTGGCGTGTTTGGGTGACAGGAACCACACCGGAGCAGAGATTCTTGCAGCTCTGCAGGGACAGGCCCAGAGGTGGTTCACACCATGCCAGCTGGAGCCAGGAATGGTGGTGTGTGATAATGGCTCAAACCTCCTGTCCGCCCTTAGACAGGGAAAGTTGACACATGTGCCATGCCTGGGACATCTGCTCAATTTAGTGGTGCAGCATTTCCTAAGTACATACCCAGGGTTGCAAGATGTACTAAAGCAGGCCAGAAGGGTCTGTAGCCATTTCAGGTAGTCATACATAGCCAGTGCTCGGTTGGCTGAAATTCAGCGGGAATTTCACCTGCCCGTAAACCGCCTAATTTGTGACATGCCCACCAGATGGAACTCAACTTTGGGAATGCTGCAGCGGCCTTACATGCAGCAGAGGGCCGTCAACGAGTACCTGTGCCAGTACTGCACGACAACAGGCTCAGGCTGCCTCAACTTTTTTTCCCTACGCCAATGGCTGATCATTAGGAATGCATGCACTGTATTGTCACCATTTAAGGAGGCCACAAGGATGGTGAGCAGTGACAGTGCATGCATCAGTGACACAATCCCTGTTGTGTTCCTGCTGGAGCAGACTCTGTGTGGCATTATGGACAGGGCACTGGAGGCAGAGCAGCAGGAGGAAGAGGAGGACTTCCTTTCCTCTCAAGGCCCACTTTATGCAGACACCATCATTCCTATGTCACTGAACACACAGGAGGAGAGAGGGGAGGAGGATGAGGATTCTGGCACTTTCATAGGCTTCGAAGAAGAGGAAGACATGCGTCAATCTGTAAGCGATGGCTTTCTAACCCCAGGACCCTTGGGAGTAGTACAGGGCTCGGAGGCGGAAGTTCCAGATGCTGTCATCCTGAGTGACCCTGAGGAGTCTGCTTCTCAAGCCTCGGCAAATTCGATGCGCATGGGTAACCTCATGCTTCAAAGCCTGCAAAAAGACCCAAGAATACATGGCATAAAGGAGAAGGATGATTACTGGTTGGCAACCTTGACCACCGTTATAGGGGGAAGATCTCAGAACTCATCCCTTCCCACAGAGAGTGCAGAAGATAAAATCTCTTGAGGATATGTTAAAGAGGATTTTATTGAATGTTTTTCCTGACTCCAGTAGGTGACAGTGTCGTGAAAAATGTCGTTTTGCGTCTTCTGTTGGTCAAGAGAGGAGCGTTGGAGAAGGCGTCTGCCTAAGAGAGGCATTTTGGAATTTTTTTAGTCCTCGCCGCCCAGGGCTGTCATTTTCCACATCCCATCGGCAGCGTCTGCATCACATAATGGACGATTAACTCGGGGCCAAAACAGAGATGGAGAGCTTTCCAGCTGACAATCCACTGACTTACTGGGTCATGAGAATAGACCACTGGCCAGAAATTGCCCAGTATGCTTTTGAGTTGTTGGGCTGCTCAGAACGGGCATTCGGTTACTGATCATAGAACGCATCTGTCCACAGACTCCGTGGATCGTTTGACTTTTATAAAAATGAATCAGTCCTAGATTATCAGCTATGAAGCCCCTGATGCCAATGCCCCTGATTAAGACTTTTTGGCAGGACTTCGAGGCTGCCTAGCTTTGAGGGTGTTCAATAATTTCATCTGGAAGAATGTTTTAGCATAGGTTTCATGGGCACAATTAACACCCAAAGATCAATTTTTCAGCACCTGTCTGACAGGTGCATATCATTGCAATTTTTTACAGCAAGGCCAATTCTTGCTTTCATCAAGAGTACCTCTATAGGGTTACAGTGGGAAGGTGCAGCCGACACCAAAATACCAATTTTTTATGCATCTGTTTCCCAGGTGCATATCATTGCAATTTTTACAGCAAGGCCAATTCTTGCTTTCATCAAGAGTACCTCTATAGGGTTACGGTGGGAAGACCACCTAAAGACCATTTTTTACACACCCATTACTTCTATCCAAAGTCAAAGTGACACCAGAATGTATCCAGAAAATCTCTAATCTTGTTCCCTGTGCACTAAATTGTGGCCTCATCATACACACTGGCTCCCCAGCTGTTGCTGAGCAAAACAAAGGCAGCCTGCACATTTTTTTTGCTTTTTTTTGCTTTATAAATGCAATTATTGCTGCAGCAGATCCTAGACATGGTACAGATCTGCCACTTCACAAGTAGACTAAGGGGACTCCCCCAGGCACTATATTGGAAGGAATTTTTCATATATATGCTTTCACTTTAAAAATCAAAAAATCACTGCTCATTTTATTTTATTTTTTTTTCACAAACTTTTTTTTATTGATACATGACCCCTATAGCCATTGTATGCCCAATTACTTGCATATAAGCCTTCAAAATGGACACTTTTCATTTTTGACGTTCGGATCTTATTGACTTTAATGGGGTTCGTTATTTGGGTCCGAACTTTCGCAGTGTTCGAAAGTTGTGCAACCGAACAGGGGTCCATTCGGCCCATCCCTAGCCCCAAATGAATCTCAATCTGTGGCATATACAGTGCCTTGAAAGTTTCCATATTTTGTCATGTTACAACCAAAAACGTAAATGTATTTTATTGGGATTTTATGTGACAGACCAACACAAAGTGGCACATAATTGTGAAGTGGAAGGAAAATGATAAATGGTTTTCAACATCTTTTTACAAATAAATATGTGAAAAGTGTGGGGGGCATTTGTATGGCGCCCCCCGGAGTCAATACTTTGTAGAACCCCCTTTCGCTGCAATTACAGCTGCAAGTCTTTTTGGGGATGTCTCTACCAGCTTTGCACATCTAGAAAGTGACATTTTTGCCCATTCTTCCTTGAAAAATAGCTCAAGTTCTGTCAGATTGGATGGAGAGCGTCTGTAAACAATGAATATGCTTTGATCTAAACCATTCCATTGTAGCTCTGGCTGTATGTTTCGGGTCGTTGTCCTGCTGGAAGGTGAACCTCCGCCCCATTCTCAAGTCTTTTGCAGACTCTAACAGGTTTTCTTCTAAGATTGTCCTGTATTTGGTTCCATCCATCTTCCCATCTCTGACCAGCTTCTCTGTCCCTGCTGAAGAAAAGCATCCCCACAACATGATGCTGCCACCACCATGCTTCACGGTGGAGATAGTGTGTTTAGGGTGATGTGCAGTGTTAGTTTTCCACCACACATAGCGTTTTGCCTTTAGGCATGTTTGCTGTGTCCTCCACATGGCTTCTCGCAAACTGCACACAAGACTTCTTATGGCTTTCTTTCAACTATGTTTTTCTTCTTTCCACTTTTCCATAAAGGCCAGATTTGTGGAGTGTATGACTAATAGTTGTCCTGTGGACATGTAGCAAGGTCCCGGACCCTTTGAGGCCTAATGGGGACCTCCAGAGTTGGGAATAGCTGACATCCTTCTGTGTAGAGTGGGCTACAAGGCATAGTGGGTGTAATGCAAGGTAGATTGATGGGCGCCAGACACTTTTTGAATGCAAAGAGGTTTATTGTCTCTTAAACAGAACTGTGGGAGAGACGGTTAGGGCCAGGACACCCTTTAGTAGATACAACGTTAATTGGCAGACTCCGAGACTTCTATAGGCAGGCAGCCATGCAGCTAAAGGCATTCAGCTAGACACCAAGTCTGCATGAGTAGGACCGTCTCCTATGGCAACAAGCTTGTAACAGTTTCTAACACAGTTGCAATGAACTCCTCCACTTCTTCTTCAATCTCCTTTTTGTAGACCTTCACTCAGTTGAGCTCCCAGTCTTTCACTAGACTAACAGATCTACTAGCCATTGGATCTCCTGAACTCTTCCAATCTTCTCACTCAGTATCTTCCTCGAGCATCACCCCCACATCCCTACTGGGTCCCTGGCTTGGCACTCAATAATATTCCGCAGGCGTCACATCCATTGACTGGGTCCCTGGCTTGGCACCTGCTGAAGTCTTCCCAATTCTTCACCGTCCCTGGCTGGTGAGAATACTGCTCTGGTACTTGCTCCAGCTACTCACAGTAGTCTCCGGTAGCAAGGTGGATGGTTTTCCGGCCGGCAGAACTGTTGCTTCTGGTTGGACTGCAAGCCGCAGTCCCAACCCTACGCTGCTCTGTTGCTTCTGAATAGGCCCTTTACAAAGCCTGGCAGCCAGATGTCCCTGGGATAGGCCCAAGACTTATGGCCTAGCAGCCCGAGGCATTATAACACACGTCCACCCAGACAGCCGTCCAGGTGGCACAGAACACCGATCACCTGACTCCACCCAAATAAATAGGCTCTCCCAGAAGGCCAAGGGATCAAGAAAATCCCTGCTCATTCGTTGAGATACCACATTCATTCCTAGTCTGTCCTTGCAATGCCCTTGTCTTGTCTAATGTCACCAGATACCCGGCCACCTAGCGACAGAAGAGAGAAGTGCAGCAATTTCAGAGTTAGGGTAAAATCAATTGACCCACTGACAATTAGCCAAGGCAACTATCACTTGGCAGATAAATTTAATAGCAACCCTCCCTAAACACCAGGGTGCTACATTCAGATTCTCCTACCTGAGCTATAGATCTTGGCTGCTTCTCTGATGCATGCTCTCCTTACCCGGTCTGTCAGTTTAGGTGGACGGCCATGTCTTGGTAGGTTTGCAGTTGTGCCCTACTCTTTCCATTTTCCGATGATGGATTGAACAGAGCTCAATGAGATGTTCAAAGCTTGGGATATTTTTTTATAACCTAACCCCGCTTTAAACTTCTCCACAACTTTTTCCCTGACCTGTCTGGTGTGTTCCTTGGCCTTCATGATGCTGTTTGTTCATTAAGGTTCTCTAACAAACCTCTGAGGGCTTCACAGAACAGCTGTATTTATACTGAGATTAAAGTGGTTGTAAACTCTCCCCGACAACTTTGCCCCATGTAAATCAGCATAAAAAACCCTAATGCTTGTAGATACTCCTTGTAGATATCTCCTTACTTGCTTAGTATTGTTGTAATCCTTTTTGTTCTTTAGAATGACTTCACTGAGCATGCCCAGATCTCCCCTGATTTACGGCACACTCTGTGTACTTGTCTGTCTATTATCAGATCTTCCTACGGCACAACACTGAAATTCTACAAGACTGCATAATCACTCAGAGCTTCCTACTACACCCATGTGACCATGTGAAATCACATGGAGTGTAAACTTGGGTATCGGACAGCATTACTGCAGCCTTATCAGCTGAAGCTGATAAGACTGACACAGGCAAACACTAGATAATCGGCACAAGTAAATACTATGAAATAAAACAAGTCAGCTATGAGCAGTAAAGCAGGGTTGCCATAGAAATGTTGGATTGAGAAGGAGGCTTGGTTAACAGTACAGGAAGTGCTCAATGTAAGGGCGGAAATACACTCTACTGTGGACTCAGAAAACAATACTTAAGATGGCGCTGCCTTACCTCTGGAAACAAGTTTTTTAAAGTTTCTTTAAACAGTAAGCAATATGCGATTGGGGCTGAATTACAGTGGCTATAGTTTGATAATTACGTATTATAATGGACTAAATGAAAAGCAGCATCAGAGTGGGAGAGTTTACTTCCTCTTTAAATTACACACGGGTGGACTCTATTTAATAATTAGGTGACTTCTGAAGGCAATTGGTTCCACTAGATTTTAGTTAGGGGTATCAGAGTAAAGGGGGGCTGAATACAAATGCCCCCCCACACTTTTCACATATTTATTTGTACAAAATTTTTTAAACCATTTATCATTTTCCTTCCACTTCACAATTATGAGCCACTTTGTGTTGGTCTATCACATAAAATCCCAATAAAACACATTTACGTTTTTGGTTGTAACATGACAAAAGGTGGAAAATTTTAAGGGGTATGAATACTTTTTCAAGGCACTGTCAATAAAGCATGAATGACATAAAAGGAACAGGCAAGTTGACAATAAATATAACTTATCACTTTTTCTCTTTCAGTGTTTGTTACTCACCTGTAAGAGATCTACTGTTGCCTTGAAGTTTTTTTTCTCAAGTTGATAAAGAAACTGTGCAAGCTTTGAAACGTCAGCTTTATCCTCACATGAGAAAATAAAGTCACTTTAGTTATTTTTAGGAGAAGGCAACGTTTGGTTCTTGTTGCTTCCACTGTGTTACAAAGTTAGTCTGGTTGAAAAAAGTCCATCTAGTTCAACCAATAAAAGGGAAATAGACACAATCCTATACCCACAGTTTATCCAGAGGAAGGCAAAAAACCCCAGCAAAGCATGAGCCAAATTTCCTCCAGCAAGGGGAAAAAAACTCAATTCTGACCCCCCCCCAGAGAGGCAATCGGATATTCCCTGGATCAACTTTACCTATAAATATCAGTACCCAGTTATATTATGTACATTTAAGAAATAATCCAGGCCTTTTTTAAAGCAATCTACTGACCTGGCCAGAACCACCTTTGGAGGGAGTCCATTCGACATTTTCACAGCTCGTATGCCGCGTACACGCGGTCGGATTTTCCGACAACAAATGTTCGATGGGAGCTTGTTTTAGGAAATTCCGACCGTGTGTAGGCTCCATAGAACATTTTCCATCGGAATTTCCATCACACAAAATTTGAGATCTGGATCTTAAATTTTCCGACAACAAAATCCATTGTCGCATGCTCGGAATCAAGCAGAGGGAGCTGCACTGGCTATTGAACTTCAATCTGCTCGGCTCGTCGTACGTCACCGCGTTCTTGACGTTCGGAATTTCCGACAACATTTGTGTGACCGTGTGTATGCAAGACAAGTTTGAGCCAACAACCGTCGGAAAAAAAACCCATTGATTTTGTTGTCGGAATGTCCGATCGTGTGTACGCGGCATTACTGTGAAGAAACCTTTCCGTATTTGGAGATTAAATCTCTTTTCCTCCAGACGTATAGAGTGCCCCCTTGTCCTCTGTGATGACCTTAACCGCTTGCGGACTAGCCACCGCGGTTATACTGCGGCAGGTTGGCTCCGCTGCTTGAAATAACGTAGATGTACGTGATCTTGCGAGGCCCAGATAGTCGGCGCGCGCGCGTGCCCGCCGCGAGCTCCGTGAGTCCGACTGCGGTTCCCGCGAATTCGATGTCCGCGGGGATACCCGCGATCGTCTCACAGAGAGGAAGAACGGGGAAATGCTGATGTAAACAAGCATTTCCCCGTTCTGCCTAGTGACAGGACACTGATCACAGCTCCCTGTAATTGGGAGCGGTGATCAGTGTCATGTCACACATAGCCACGCCCCCCCACACAGTTAGAATCACTCCCTAGGACACACTTAACCCCTGCAGCGCCCCCTCCTGGTTAACCTCTTCACTGCCAGTCACATTTACACAGTAATCAGTGCATTTTTAATCGCACTGATCGCTGTATAAATGTGAATGGTCCCAAAATAGTGCCAAAAGTGTCCGATCTGTTCGCCATAATGTCGCAGTCACGATTACTAGTAAAAAACAAATTATTAATAAAAATGCCATAAAACTATACACTATTTTGTAGACGCTATAACTTTTGCGCAAACCAATAAATAAAAGCTTATTGTGATTTTTTTTTACCAAAAATATGTAGAAGAATTCATATCGGCCTAAACTGAGGAAAAAAAAAAAGTTTTTTGTTATATCTTTTTTGGGGATATTTTTTAAAGCGGAAAGTATAAAATATTGTTTTTTTTTTCAAAATTGTCGCTCTTTTTTTGTTTATAGCGCAAAAAAGTAAAAACAGCAGAGGTGTTAAAATACCACCAAAAGAAAGCTCTATTTGTGGGGAAAAAAGGACGTCAATTTTGTTTGGGAGCCACGTCGCACGACCGCGCAACTGTCAGTTAAAGCGACGCAGTGCCGAATCGCAAAAAGTGGTCTGGTCAGGAAGGGGGAAAATCCTTCCGGGGCTGAAGTGGTTAAAGTGAATAACTTAACACCAAGTTCACTATATGGACCCCTTATGTATTTATACATGGAGATCATATCCCCCCTTAATCTCCTCTTCTCAAGAGAGAATAAATTCAGTTCCTCTAATCTTTCCTCATAGTTGAGCTCCTCTATTCCTCTTATCAGTTTGGTTGCCCTTCTCTGCACTTTCTCCAGTTCCTCGGATTATCCTTTTTGAGAACTGGAGCCAAAAACTGAACTGCATATTCCAGATCTGGTCTTCTTAATGATTGTAAGAGTGTTAATAAAATAATATCTACAGTACAAGAAGAATTCCAGGTCTGGACATTTTTACATTGTTACATTGTTCCAGCTTGGTTTGCAACCACTTTAATTTTAAATAATTTGGTAAATAGTTCTGAACCCCATTAAAAAAAAACACACTGTAGTTCTTGAATAAAATTGCGCAGTGTTTTCTCTGCACCCCCTAGATAGGTTTATCACCAAAAAAAAATCTCTTCCAAAATCTAGTAAACCACTTGGCCAAGTGTATGTATCACCCTGATGAAGTCAGCGTTGACTGATGAAACGTGTCGGTGTTAGTAGCCCTTACATTACTATATTCCTCCACACAGGGCTGGCAAGCTGGCATCATAACCTTTAAAATCTATGAATTTATGAATGTAAATGACAACGTAATGCAGGAAATGACCTCTGTTGGGGGGTCTGCTCCTGGGGTGTGCTAAGAATTTGCTGGAACTGGAGTTTAATCACTTCAGCCCTGGAAGGATTTACCCTCTTCCTGACCAGGCCATTTTTTTGCAATTCGGCACTGCGTCGCTTTAACTGACAATTGCGCAGTCGTGCAAAGTGCACCCAAACAAAATTGACGTTCTTTTTTTTCCCACAAATAGAGCTTTCTTTTGGTGGTATTTGATCACCTCACTTGATCACCTTTTTATTTTTTGTGCTATAAACAAAAAAAGAGTGACAATTTAAAAAAAAAAAAAATATTATTTACTTTTTGCTATAATAAATATCCCCAAAAAATGTAAAAAAAACAAATTTCTTCCTCAGTTTAGGCTGATATGTATTCTTCTACATATTTTTGGTAAAATAAATCTCAATAAGCGTCTATTGATTGGTTTGCGCAAAATATCGCATCTACAAAATAGGGGATAGATTTATGGCATTTTTATTACTTTTTATTTTTTACTAGTAATGGCAGTGATTAGCAATTTTTAGCGGGACTGCGACATTATGGCAGACAGATCGGACACTTTTGACACTTTTTTGGGACCAGTGACATTTATACAGGGATCAGAGCTATACAAATGCACAGATTACTGTATAAATGTCACTGGCGGGGAAGGGGTTAAACACTAGGGGGGGCGATCAAGGGGTTAAGTGTTCCCTAGGGAGGTGTTTCTAACTGTGGGGGGAGGGGACTGACAGATAGTAGAGAGAGATCGTTGTTCCTGATCACTAGGAACAGACAATACTCCCCTGACAGAACGGGGATCTGCTTTGTTTACACTGGCTGATCCCCGTTCTGCCTCTCTGTGGAGCGATCGCGGGTGGCTGGCGGATATCTAGTCTGCCGGACCCGCTGATTGGCTCCCCTGCTAGGGAAAGGGCACAGATCGCTTTGTATGGGTGCGATGTACAATGATGGTGATTCGCACAGCTGAGCCAACCTACCGCAGCACAACGGCTGGTCGGCAAGTGGTTAATCGGGTTATGTTTTGCCTTCCCTGATCCCTCCTGCCCTCCTAATCACAATGCAAATTAAGTGTTTAAATAATTTTCTGTTTTATTGTTTTATTACCATTCCTTATTTTAGATCCAATGGGGTTGATTTATTAAAGGCAAATAGACTGTGCACTTTGCAAAGTGCAGTTGCTCCAGAGCTTAGCGATGAACTAAAGCTTTGCAAAGAATACCCAATCACATACAAGGAAAAAGAATAAATAAATAAAAACAGCATTTTTTTCTTGCACATGATTGGATGATGGAAGTCAGCAGAGCTTCTGCTCATTTACCAAGCTCTGGAGCACCTGCTCTTGAAAAGCGCACAGTCTATATGCCTTTAGTAAATCAACCCCCAGTGTTGTCATCACTGGGTCTCTGTACTTTTTTACGCAATGCAGGCCGATCATGTCTGGTGGGAGGGGCCTGTACGTAGCTTCCTGAAAATATCACAGCACCCCGCCTCTGTACGCCTCTCTAGATCCCTTAATCCTGGTGCAAGCAGTGGGTAGAATAGGTATTGTTGGCGTAGGAAAATTGTCCGGCTTGGCTGGCACCCAAGCCTGTGTTTGTTATCTGGGTTGGGTGAGTGACTCAAGGAGGCTGGTATGACTCCCAGCCTGCACTTCTGAAACCTCCCCCTACTTCTAGAAACTTGGAGAAGATTCTAGAAGAATGGGAGTGGAGGTGAGGTGGAGCTACCTGGAGTATCCATAAGGGCCCTGACCAATCCCCAACAGAAGGGTTGGCAGGGGGCAGGCCCTCTCAAATACTCAGAGTTAGCCCAGCTGTGGCAGTGGAGTACGGGTGGAAGCTGGAGATGGAGTGTTAGGCTTGTTGGCTTGTCGTGGCCTTTGAGGGTGTCTCCTAGTCTGGGGGGAGGGGGGGGTTAGAACTCAGGCCCGGGCTCGGGTGCGGAAGGAATTCTCTTCATGACACACAGAGGTGTCCTGACCGGAGGCACGGGAGCAGGAGAAGGACAGCAGGAGAACACTGCCGGGAAAATCTCCAGGGAGAAAGATAGCCAGGTGGGCTGGTGAGTGAGACAGTCGGGAGAGGACTAAGAGGCAGCCTGGGAGGACTGGGTGCAAGCAGTCTATGATGGACGCAGAGTCAGCCTGGGAGGACTGGGTGCAAGCAGTCTATGATGGACGCAGAGTCAGCCTGGGAGGACTGTGGAGTCTTAGCCAAGAAGATTGGAGAAAATGGCAGCTGTTGCCAGGGATCAGTAGCCACAGGAGGAGAACAGCTGGGAGCTAGGACTTTGCTCCACAAACAAGGGGCCCGCGGTCCCTGCCTGTAAAGGGCTTTTGCTGTGGAGTCTTAGCCAAAAAGGTTTAAGAAAAGGACTACTGCTGCTGTCAGAGATCAGTAGCCACAGGAGGAGGACAGCTGGGCACTAGGACTTTGCTACACAAACAAGGGACCCGCGGTCCCTGCCTGTAAAGGGTTTTTGCTATTGATTTGAATGAGCCTTTTTGTCAGATCACCCAACAGTGTGCCAGCTTGTCCTGGCGGTTGTAGTTCTGCAATGCTTTGATCAAGTGGGCATCCCATAATATCCCTATCCAAGTTTATTCCCCTCAATAAAACATAAAACAAAGCATTGGATTGTTCTTCTGACTGCCTGGCTGTGCAGGGTGGGGAAACCCCTTTCTACTTGCGGCTCCTTAGTGGGTGCGCTGCACTTGTTGGGTGAATGTCGGTCTGGAGGAGTGGGTGTTCCTAGGCTGGCATGTACTTGCATGGTAATGTCTACATGAGCCTCAGTGATTCAAAGAACTGAAATCCAACGAATGAAAGAGGCAAGGCCGGGGAAAGAAAACGCTAGATGATGCTGGACGTCCTCCAGCCAGGAAATGATGCGGGCTCTATCTGACTTGCTGCAACTTCCAGCGCACATTATGAGAAGCTCACATTGTGCGGTGAAATCAGAGGAAGCCATTCCAGTCTAGGAGAAGAGCCGGTACAACTGTGCAAGACTGAAGGAAAGGCCTGGAAGTCACCTTTAGGCCTCTACAGCCCGATGTCACTTCATCTGACAACCTCTTTGTAAGAAATCGGGACTTTGTTGATCTTTTCCACTTCTTGAGAATAGAAGGTTCTGGAAGGTGTCCAATTTCAGATCATCAAAGCTTAATGTTCCCGGTTGAACTCTGGAGACGTGGCGTTATTTCAGCACCTGACACTTTGCTGGGATCAATACGTGGCAGGACCTGTCAGCACGTCGTAGAAAAGCCTCTCTGAATTCCCAGCCATTTGGCGTAATTAAATCCATTATTCATCTTGAGCTTTTTGTATTGGGAATAAAGGAGGTTATGAAGATGTTGGATTTGGTTCAGTCAGGATCTACGGCTTTATAAACTTTCTGGACGGGCCATTAAGAGGTTGCGGATTTCCGAAAAAAATCGAAACTGCGGAGCTCGTCCTGCCTGAATGAGCAATAGTGTGCCCTTCTAGAAATGATGAGAAGGGAAAAGGGAACTCCGGGTATCTCTACAATTTCATGCACCCCTCCTGCCCCCCCACAACCCCCTCCTGGACTGTCCAGGTTAAATGTTTGTTTCTTCTAGGGCCCTCTACCCATTTTGTGGGGCCGATGCAGGCACTGATCTGTATTGCACCTATTGCCCTGGTATAGCAGTGATTTCTAGTAGTCTTATGTAATGCGTCTCCAGTGTTAGGGCACCATCCGGGACAGAGGTACGCATGCGCTTATACACAAGGCGGTCACTCCCATGAGTATTTTCCGCGGGTGCCCTAGAGGCCCAATGATTTCTAACAACAGCCCTGGGGTCAAGATCAGTCAGGAGGCAAAGCGGGTTGAGTATAGAAGCAAGCAGGATCTGGTCACGGGTCAAAGAACTTGGTCAGTCAGCAGTTATCTTGAGCTTTGCAGTAATTTAAAGGGGTCACTGGGTGCCAGAGTCAATGCCAGCATGCGCGCTTATAGTAATGAGTACGCACACACGCTTCAGTGCTAACACATGGATGTGCGCATAGCCCTGACCTGGTGCACAGGTCTGTGGACCATTCACATGCAGGCATAGATCTTCGGGTGTGATCACATATTTGGATCTCTGATAAGTATTCATAAATCAGTGGTTGGCCCTCCTATTCTATTTTCTGGAAGCTTCCTCCAGAAGCAGACAGGAGAAATCAACCACTGATCTTAGGGCAACCCTGACCAGGTCAAATAAAAAAAAAAAGGTCATTGCTTCACTGAGTACAGTGGAGCCAAAAAGGAAATATAGCCTAACTTTTTGGCATGGCGCTTGTAGGCAGGTGGTAGGGCAGGTTCAGTTTATGGTGCCTCCTCATCCTGGGAGAAGCCTTTGGAGTCTAGGCAGGGCCCGAAAGGGAGGTGGTTTAGAATGGACAGGAAGGAGAAGAGGCAACACCCAGCTGCTGTGCTCCTGCTCTCCCCCCTCCCCGGGGGAAGGGCAGGGTGCCCCTGGGCTCACCATCCTAGCCCAGAAAGAGGTGAAGAGACAGCTACAGCGGGTCAGTTCAGGCCCAGAGAAAGACTTTAGGAGTTTGTCTACCTCTCAGTCCCTCCCCTCCTTAACCCAGGAAGAATAGTAGTCCTACAGGGAGCGAGTGTCTTTCTGCAGGGACATGAGCAGTCACCGCCAGGGCCTGGGACCAAGAGTCTGTATTGTTGTTGGAATTGTGTTAGGGGTCTGCGACCCATTGGATCCATGTAATCAATTGAGGCTTTTAAGTAAAGAACGTTAACCACATCCAGCCTTGTGGTGCCTTTATTCGGTCATCATGCTGCTCTAAAGAGAGAGTTCCACTGATGTCCCCTGGCTGTTGGGGCTGAGTAAGTAGGCCAGCGTCTGGAGCTCCTAGGAATGAGGGAGTAAAGCCACATAGAGTGGAAAGGGGGTTGGTCTCCGCCCGCCTCCCACACATCGGGGAGAGGTATTTTATTGCCCTGATGTTCAGTTCACATTGGGGGTTGGCTCAGCTGCTCGCTATGGCCATGCGCGAGGCAGCTCGCCACCTGCCAACACGCTGATTGAACTAGATAGACTTGTGTCTTTTTTCAACCTAACTATGTAACCATGTAACGCTACATTCACTTTTCAGTTTTCTAAAGTTTCTACCATGGTCAACAACTTTTCATTGCATGACCAAATAGATCGAGGTCACCTACCACCAGCGCATGCCAGCATTGACACATGGATGTGCACTTAGCCCTGATCCGGCGCACAGGTCTGTGGACCATTCTCATGCAAGCACAGATCTTCGGGTGTGATCACATATTGGGATCTCCTGGCATCAGGTGGTAGGATTGCCAACATGAAGACAAAGCACTTCAGGGCCAACACCAAAATTTCCTAATACCTACCATTTGTTTGGTGGGGCTGTGTCTATGGAGTTTTATATTGCTTGATGCAGATTTGCATGACGTCTATGGATTTAAAATGATATAAACGATATTACCAAAAGTATTGGGACACCTGCCTTAACACGCACATGAACTTTAATGGCATCCCAGTCTTAGTCCGTAGGGTTCAATATTGAGTTGGCTCCACCCTTTGCAGCTATAACAGCTTTAACTCTTCTGGGAAGGCCGTCCACAAGGTTTAGGAGTTTATCTATGGGAATGTTTGACCATTCTTCCAGAAGCGCTTTTGTGAGGTCAGGCACTGATGTTGGAGGAGAAGGCTTGGCTTGCAGTCTCTGCTCTAATTTATCCTGAAGGTGTTCTGTCAGGTTTAGGTCAGGACTCTGCAGGCCATTTAAGTTCCTCCACCCCAAACTCGCTCATCCATGTTTTTATGTACCTTGGAACAGGAAGGGCCATCCCCAAACAGTTCCCACAAAGTTGGGAGCATGAAATTGTCCAAAATGTCTTGGTATGCTGATGCCTTAAGATTTCCCTTCACTGGAACTAAGGGGCCAAGCCCAACCCCTGAAAAACCACCCCACACCATAATCCCCCCTCCACCAAATGATTTGAACCAGTGCACAAAGCAAGGCTCATAAAGATATGGATGAGTGAGTTTGGGGTGGAGGAACTTGACTGGCCTGCACAGAGTCCTGACCTCAACCTCAAAGAACACCTTTGGGATGAATTAAAGCAAAGACTGTGAGCCAGGCCTTCTCGTCCAACATCAGTGCCTGACCTCACAAATGCGCTTCTGGAAGAATGGCCAAACATTCCCATAGACACACTCCTAAACCTTGTAGACAGCCTTCCCAGAAGAGTTGAAGCTGTTATAGCTGCAAAGGGCGGGCCAACTCAATATTGAACCCTACGGACTAAGACTGGGATGCCATTAAAGTTCATGTGCGTGTAGAGGCAGGCGTTCCAATACTTTTGGTAATACAGTGTACCTCTAGATTGGACTCACCTGATCCCCCCATGGTGGAGACCCCTAGTGAGATACAAATGGCGATCATCAACAACATAGCAAAAGTCCTTTAGAAAATCTCTCCATAGCAAACACTGATGATGCAACAGAGGACATGATAAGGCAGGCCAAGGACGAGCGAGAGAAACACATGAGATCATTCTGGTGATTCAGAAGCTTCTTCCAGATTCCCAGGAGGGCCGCCATGTTCTCTCTGGGTATGTATTGTCTTTCTCCAACCTCACCGCAGTCCTAATGACCTCTCCTCGTCGAAGGACCCTGCGATCGCCTTTCAGCCCACACCCTTGCTTTCTCCTTCCCAGAAGATCCTTTTTGTCCGTTGCTCCTGCAGACACAAGCATATCAGGTAAGACAATATTTATTGGGCACCGGAGGGAGTATAGAGTTTGCCTGGGGCAAGGACTTTGAGATCAGGTCACGCTCTGAGAGTACTCTACATTGATTAATAGTACATTTTGTGGTCATCTTATTCCGTGCCAGCAGAAAGCCGATCCCTCCTGAGCCGTCCCCTTCAGGAGCACAACACTCGATTCGCCGAAATTGCTGCACTTAACGGAAAATGTTTGCCAGGCCAATTTAGCATAAGTCAGGAAAAAGGAGAAATAAACTCAATTAATCATTGTCGCGGTCATGCGTCTTCATCACCCCCTTATAATAATATATTCCAATCCAGAACTTATAAGTGGAATTCAAAGTGCGACTCTAGGGGAAAGTGATGAAAACACCCTTTCGTTTGTTTTTTTGCATTACTTCAAGTCATCAAGACATTTTTTTTAGTGTTGAAAAATGAATCAGCTGGAGGTTAAAATCAGACTTGCAGAACGAGTGCTGTGAAGAGGAAGGTGAGGTGCTCAGGTAGGAAAAATCTCAAGGCAGATGTCCTCAGTGAGGAGATATTTAAGGTGGTGTGCAGAGCATTGGCGGCTGGCGGTATACTTTTAGGGGAGGGCCAACAATCCACCCACCGCCATCCCCCCCGTCCCGGTCGATTAGGTCCCAGGGACCCCCTCCCCCGGTCAGTCACCAGCCCTGCACTTACCCCATGTAGGTTGGCCAGCGCTTCCTCCAGGCGGCGGCTTCATCCTGCATCTCCTCCTGGGCTTCACGGTGGCTTCCCCTACGTCTCCTCCTTCCTTCTCCTCAACGGCCAATATGATCGTTTCTCCTCTCAGTGAATCGGGTAATGGGTCTCAGGACCCGCACCCTGAATGGCCGGGAGGAGAATAAGGAAGACAATAGCGAATATGAATTCGCTATTGTCACACAGCAAGGTGGGCTCAGGGCGCTGCCCACCTAGCTCAGGGCGAGCCCACCCTTTTTTGAAGCCAATTAGAGCCTCTGGCTCTGATCATATGCTTTTTAAAAAAAAATAAAAAAACCCCATTGGAATGTAGATTAGGGGCAGAGCGCATAGATTAGGGTGAGCGGCGCCCCTGCGCCCCGTATGGACTATGGACAGCCACCACTGGTGCAGAGGATGGATATAGAAGGATCTACATAATGCGGCTTCATTATTAAGGCCCCATCAGTAGCACATAATTATCTTCCCTTCACTCCTCCAATACTCTGTAAATAAAAATACACGGCTGTTCCAGGTATGGGGAACATGTTACTCACTCCCTTTCATCCTACATAATTATACTGCATAATGATATCATTTAATTTGTTTTTAATGTTTCATTCTTGATGCAATGTGAGAAATAAATTGATATATATATATATATATATATATATATATATATATATATATATATATATATTTACTGTATGTATGAACATTTTTAGCATCTTTTTAACCACCTCAATACCGAACACTTCCCAATTTTCAATTTTCAGCTTTCAGCGCTCTCACACGTTACACAACAATTATTTCTCAATGTACCACTGTACCAAAATGAAATTTTACAATTTAAAGCTTTCTTTTGGTGGTAATTAATTTACTGGGTTTTTTTTTACATTTTTTTACTATATATAAATAAGTAAATTCCAAAATTTTGGAAAAAAAAAAACAAGTTTTCTTTGTTTATGTTATAAAATTTAGCAAATAAATATGATTTCTAAATAAATTTATGCCAAAATGTATTCTGCTATGTTTATTTGGTAAAAAAAAAAAAAAATCCACATATGTGTATATTATTTAGTCTGTGTGACGGCTATAGAGTCTACAAGCCATGGTACATATACAGTATATGAAAATCGATCAATCCTGATGTACTGACGGCCCATCTCATTTTTGAGGCCCGAAAATTCCAGAACAGTGCAAATACCCCCCAAGATAACCCATTTTTGGAAAGTAGACAATCCAAGGTATTTCGTAAGGGGCATGGCGAGTTTTTTGAAGTTGCAATTTTTTTGTCACAAATATTAGGAAATGAAGAAATTAAATATAATGTGTTTTTTGTAATTTTAACAAGTTATTTCTCAAACACGGCATAGGCATACTTATAATTACACCTCAGAACACATTCTGCTATGCCTTCTGAGTCTCATGTGTGAGTCTTTTTCACAGTCTGGATCAGGGTTTCTCAACCAGGGTTCCTCCAGAGGTTGCTAGGGGTTCCTTGAGCAATGAGCAACTTCTGCCTCACAGATATGTACCCACTGACACCACTGATCTTTTTAACTATCTGTAAGGGGGTAATTCTTTCCAATGACCACAAGTGTTTGGAGCATTCTTCCCACTGACCATCACACTAATAAATCATGAGTTGTGGATATAGTCATTTTTAGCAGGGGTTCCCTGAGTCTGGAAATATATTTCAAGGGTTTCTCTGTGTTGAAAAGGTTGAGAAAGGCTGGTCTAGATGCATAGATGGGCCCAAAATCCAAGGAGCACCTTTTGGCTTTCAAGGAGCATAAATTACACATCTAACTTCCTGACTAATACTATCACACTATCCTGGATCAACAATACAGTGGAAGCACCCACAAAATAGCCACATTTTGGAAAGCAAACACTCCAAGGTATATTCTAAGAGGCATAATGAGTCTTTTGAAAATTCAATTTTTTTGCCACAAGTTTTTGGATAATGCAGCAAAAAAAATGAAAATGTATTTTTTTTTTTTTTACACAAAGGTGTCAATTAATAGGATATTTCCAACACAAAGCATAGGCATACTTAGAATTACACCCCAAAATACACTCTGCTACTCTTCCTGAGTATGAGAATACCACACGTGTGAGACTTTTTCACAGCCTAGCTGCACAGAGGGGCCCAAAATCCAAGGAGCACCTTCAGGTTTTCTTGGGGCATAAATTACGCATCTAATTTCTTGACTATCTATCACATTTATGGAGGCCCTGAAGCACTAGAACAGTGGAAACACCCTCAAAATGACCACATTTTGGAAGCCAAACACCCCAAGGTATTTTCTAAGAGGTACAGTGAGTCTTTTAAAGACTTCATTGTTTTGTCACATGTTTTTTGGAAAACGCAGAATAAAAATGAAAATGGATTTTTTATGCACAAAATATAATAAGATATTTCTCTCACGCAGCATGGCCATAACTAGAATTACAAACCAAAACAGGCAGAGGCAACACTGCACTGGTGTGGCAGTTAAAAGGAACATTATTGCCGGCATACACTGGTCTGGTGACACTGGGACAGGTCAGAAAAACTGCTACTAGTGGCACTGGTCTGGTGTGGTGGCAATCAGGAACATTGATTCTAGTCACACTGGTCTGACGACACTGTGACTGGTGTGGCGGTTATTGGAGAATTGTGACTGGTTGCACTATTAGGGCTTATGCACACGTGAGATTGGGAGTGGTAAAACCCCATGGCTAAACCTTGTTTTTACCACCCCTCAAACACTATCTCCTTTAGCTGCAGAGTGTCGGGGCTGGGCTCTCAGCCCTTCCTTCTCTGTGCTCAGGTTGCTCAGCTGTTGGTTAATTGCCAGTACTCATTGTTCCACAGTGGCTCACCTGTTGATCATCTCCTGCTCGTCATTCAAGCCCACAGCCAGCCCCTTCTGGCTATTTAAACTGCCTGGTTCATTTCATCAATTGCCTTTGCCTTAGTCAACATATCTAGAGACTCTCTGCTGTGTTCCTGTCGAAGACTTGCCTGGCTGACGTCCCTTCTGGTTCCTGATCCTGTCTGTTGCTACTGACTACGCTGATCTCTGGCTTCCTGATTTCCTGGCTTGTTCTGACTACCTGATTTGGCTACCGAACCCTGGCTATGTTTTGACTCTGTTTACCAGTTGTACCATTTCTACGATTTTATTAAATGGTGTGATTTTTACGGCATTTTCTGTCTCCATCTGTTTCATGTTTCCTGACACAGAGGCAGCGGCTGGGGGTGTGCACATGCCG
Organism: Aquarana catesbeiana; assembly: GCF_042186555.1. Classification (NCBI taxonomy): domain Eukaryota; kingdom Metazoa; phylum Chordata; class Amphibia; order Anura; family Ranidae; genus Aquarana; species Aquarana catesbeiana. The sequence goes on along the minus strand of NC_133327.1, from coordinate 682,679,975 downwards.
TGGCTGCAATGCTTTGCTTCGCAGGTGTGTCAGGAATCATACCCCTCTTCTTCCAGCCAACTGTGACCCATTCAAGTTAATGGAGTTGCTTGTACAGGGTCCAAGGGGTTAAAGCAGATGGTGAGAAGGCAATGACTTTTAACTGCCTGTCAAATGTTCTCCGAAAAGGGATCTGAACATGGATGGTTCTTCAAAGAGCATTGCTCATGTGAACAAGTCCTTATAGTGACACTGTGACTGTGGTGATTATCAGGGACACTGTAACTGGCATGATGGTGATCAGAGATACTGTAACTGGTGTGACGGGGATCAGGGACACTATGACTGGTGCGTTTGAACTGTCATGAATGGCTTTCATTCATGACTCGTGTTTACTATTGTGATGCTGTGATTGACCACAGCTATCACATGGTACAGAGCTGCTGTGTTTGGCCTTGTACACCATGTGACCAATCACAGCATCGCAATAGTAAATAATGAATCATGAATGAAAGCCATTCATGACAATTATCTAATTGTGAACTTGTGATCACTGTAATTGGTCACAACGATCACATGGTACCTGTGCAAATCCCAGCTAACCAGTACTGATCACTCTATTCCGCTGTGTCTACAGGACACCTTATGCTCTTATGCAGACTGGTTTTATGGAAGTCCCAGCAGCCAGTGAGCAGTTTGGGGTCTTTGTTTCCTTGTTATACGAGAGTTGCAGCTTGTCATGACTTCTGGGTTGTTTCCTAGTTATCTGTGTCTGCAGCCTGCCCTGACCTTTGGCCTTGTTTTTTGATTATCTCTGTCCACAGCCTGACCTGGCCCCTGTTTCCTGTTTTTTTTATCCCTGCAGCCTGACCAAACCTTTGGCTTTGTTTCTTGGTTATCTGTGTTTGCAGACTGCCCTGTCCACTGGTCTTAATCCCTGATTATCCATGTCCGCATCTTGCCCTGACCTTTTGACTTTGTTTTTTTAAATATCCATTTTCACAGCCTTCTCTGGCCTGTAACATGTCTACTGCTCTGACATCGGAACTGTTCACACAGTACACCTATCTGCTCCAGACCTACGTCATGGCTTGTGCTTCCTAGTGTTGGGTAGGGTGAACCTGGGGGTTACATGCAGCGAAACTCAAAACTCCCATGACAAGGTCCCTAAGAAATACCAGTTGGCTCTAATGCCGCGTACACACGGTCGGACTTTTCAGCTACAAAAGTCCGACAGCCCGTCCGACAGACTTTCGACGGACTTTCGACGGACTTTTGGCGGACTTGCGGCGGACTTTCTAACGAATGGACTTGCCTACATACGATCACACAAAAGTCCGACGGATTCGTACGTGATGACGTACACCGGACTAAAATAAGGAAGTTGATAGCCAGTAGCCAATAGCTGCCCTAGAGTGGGTTTTTGTCCGTCGGACTAGCATACAGACGAGTGGATTTCTGGGTCCAGCGGAGTTATGACGTAAAGATTTGAAGCATGTTTCAAATCTAAAGTCCATCAGATTTACGGCTGCAAAAGTCCGCTGAAAGTTCGGGGAAGCCCACACACGATCGGATTGTCCGCCGGATTTGGTCCGTCGGCGTCCGTTGGACTTTTGTTGACGAAAAGTCTGACCGTGTGTTCGCGGCATTAGACTCTGCACCCTGGGGGATCGAAGGTCACTTGCTCTCTTTTAGGACCATCCTCACATTTGGTGATGCCTGATCTAGTTCTTTCCTCAATCTGTTCTAGTGTGATTCTGCGTGGTTCCTACTTCACAGGTCAAGCTCCCATCTCTACATGTTCCAAGAGGGATCTGTCCTGGAGCTGTGGTTATCTCTTATAGTGTAGTTGGTGGGTCTACATAGTCGCTGTCCAATTGGTTTCACAGAGATTGGGATTGTTCTTAGTGTCTTCAAAGGCCTGCAACCTTATTCTGGCTTATGGACAGGCCTGGACTGGAACAAAAAAAACAAGCCTGGGCATTCTAGACTGAGCAGCAAATTCCTCCAGGGACTGGGGGGGGGATGGGGGCGGAGACGGGACCCCCACAAAGCCTGTCCCCCACACTGCAATTCAAACACCCCCAACTTTCGCCCTCCAAAAAGATCCCCACCCCCCCTACTGACAGACCCCCCACCTACTGCCCTTTCCCCCACCCCAACTACTGACCCATCCCACCACTGACAGTCCCCCTCCCCCAATCCCCCTGCTCACAGAACTTTAACACCCAACTGCCGACCCCCAACCCCAAGTGACAGATCCCCAACCCCCCCCAAATACCACCCCCTCCCTTCACTGATGAACCACCCCCTCACCTGATCTTCATGCCATAGCTGCTGTGAAATCCTGTATCCCCCATGTATCCCCACTGTTTATGATGACTCGTCACATGAGTCGTGACTGCTGTCAAGGTGCCCAACCTTGTGTCATGCCTGCATCCCGGCCGACCATTCGGTATGTAAGGAGTTAACCGAGTTTAGTTAACTCTTTGGGTTGGGGTAGCTCGGCACTCGGCTTGTTTTGCCTGAATCCAAGGCACCGGGAGAGGAGACACAGGCATGGTCGCACAGCAGAAGGGGGCTGCGGCCCGCATCAGACCCGTTCAGGGCTGTCCGGGCCAGGGCCGCGGCCCACCTTCTGCTGTACAGCCCGGTCACCAACAGACTGTTTCTGCAAGGACATGGGGCACGGCAGCCCCGGCCCACAGTGCAAATGCCCAGTGTGCTCTATGGCCAGTCCGGGCCTGTTTATAGCTATATTGTTTTGTAATGGAAATGTTTTTTGCATCTTTAAAATTTTGTAATAAAAGGCTCCATTTAACATGGAATGGGAGGTAGACTGAGTACATCTATTCTACCCCAATCAAGCTGTAGAATTTCCAGAAGTTGTTCTATTTACATTGTTTCTCTTTCTTTCCTTCTAAAAGGCAGCAGCTGCAATTACAGCCTCACCACCTCATTCTGTGACAATTACCAGCAAGTTTAGACTTTGTTGGCGAGCAGCTTCATGAAGATGTACCGAGGTGACACTTGTGACGAGCGTGACTCACCGAGCGCCTTAATTAACGGGTTCAGGACAGAGCATCCGCTGATTGCTCAGAGCGCAGGTGAAACACAGCCATGTGATTGAGTCATTTGGAGAACTTGTGCGAAAATCAAGAGCTTTCGTTTGGAGGGCAGTAGAGTTTTCCCCTGACAGGAAGGAATCAACATTTCAGCCGCTGCTTCTATTGTGACTGTCGGCCGAAGAAGAGGCCAGGAAACGTTCATAATCTTTCATTTTCAGAATTTAATGACACCTTTAAGACAATACATCCAATTTACTCTCCATTAACCCATCAAAATCCACATTTCATTGGTTTATAAAATAGTTTTGTAGAAAGATTTTAATTCCACAAACCATCAATATACTGTATGGCCCTTCTTCCACTGAGCACCAATGTATGAGAGCCCTTTTATCATTGACCACTAAGAGGCACTTCCACAGACAACCAGTGTATGGTAGCCCCTTATCTCATTGACCAGAAATATATGGGAGGCTTTATCCCCCTGAGCACCAATATATGGCAGCCCTTCTCCCACTGAGCACCAGTTTATGAGAGCCCTTGTCTTACTGACCACCAAAGTATTGGGGCCCTCATCCCACTTGATTACCAATATATGGAAGACCTTCTCCCACTAAGCACTTATGTATGAGGGCCCTTCTCTCACTATCCACGAATATATGGGGGCCCTTCTCTCACTGACCACCAATATATGTGGGCCCTTTTCTCACTGATCACCAATATTTGGCTCCCCTTATCTCGCCGACTCCCCATATATATGGGTGTCCTTATCCCACTGACCACCAATATGTGGGGCCCTTATCTCACTGACCACTAATATTTGTGGGTCCTTATCCCAGTGACAACCAACATATTGGAGCTCATGTCTCACTGACCACCAAATTAAAGGGGCACTTTTACCAACATCCTATGTATGGTTGCCTATTTACTCAATGTTAAAGGGCCCTTATCTCACTGACCACCGATAAATGGAAGCCCTTATCCCATTGACCACCAATATATGCAAGCCCTTCTTCCGGTGAGCATCAAGGTATGGAAGCCCTTATTTCACTGACCCCCAATATATTGGAGTTCTTCTCCCAGTGAGCAGCAATATATGGAGGCCCTTATCCAACTGGCCACCGATATTAGAGGGCCCTTATTTCACTGACCACCAATATATGGGAACCCTTCCCCCTCTGGTCACCAATATATGGTGGCTCTTATTCCAGTAAGCACCAAAGAATGAGAGCCCTTATTTCACTGACCAACAATATATGTGGTCCTTATCCCACTGACCACCAAAATATGGGAGCCCTTATCTCACTGACCACCAATATATGGAAGACCTTCTCCCACTGAACACTAATGTATGGGACCCTTCTCTCAGTGATCACCAACATATGGGAGCCCTTCTCTCACTGACAAACCAATATCTGGGGGCCCTTCTCTTGCTGACCACCAATGTATGAGAGCCTTTCTCTCACTGACCGCAAATATATGGGGGCCCTTCTCTCTCTGACCATCAACGTATGAAAGCTTTTCTCTCACTAACCAACCAATAATTGGGGGCTTTTCTCTAATTGACCACCAATATTTTGGGGACCTTATCTCACTGACCACCAATATTTTGGGGCCCTTATCTCACTGACCATCAATATATGTGAGCCCTTCTCACAGTGAGCTCCAATGTATGGAGGCCTTTATCAGTGACTACCAATGTATGGAGGCCTTTATCTCCACCAATATATGTAAAACCTTCTCCCACTGAGCACTAATGAATGGGGGCTCATCTCTCACTGACCACCAATGTATGAGAGCCCTTCTTTCACTGACCAACCAATATTTGGGGGCTCTTCTCTCACTGACCATCAATATTTGTGGGCCCTTAGCTCACTGACCATCAATATATGTGAGCCCTTCTCACAGTGAGCACCAGTGTATGGAGGCCTTTATCTCACTGGCCACCAATATACCGGTATGTAAGACCTTCTCCCACTGACCAACCAATATTTGGGGGCTCTTCTCTCACTGACCATCAATATTTTGGGGCCCTTATCTCACTGACCACCAATATATGGGAGACCTTCTCCCTCTGGTCACCAATATATGGGGGCTCTTATCCCAGTGAGCATCAAAGCATGAGAACCCTTATTTCACTGACAAACAATATATGGGGGTCCTTATTCCACTGACCACCAATATTTGGAGGCCCTTATCCCACTGACCACGAATACATGGGAGCCCTTCTCCCACTAACTGCCAAAGTATGGGGCTCTTATAGCACTATTCACCAATGTGATTAGGAAATTCTAAAATTGGTCATTCATTTCGCCCACATTCTTTATTCTTTTACGTTTTATTATACCTACAATTTACTATTCACAACAGTGCTCTGTGATTTTTTATATATATATATATATATATATATATATATATATATATATATATATATATATATATATATATATATATATATATATATATATATATATATATATATATATATATAATTTTTATTTTGCTGAGCTACCATGAGACCTGAAAATTATTTTAAGGGTTCCTTCAAGTAACCATTTATTTTATGTGGCTCAGATCTTAGTGGATGGTGAATACATTTTCAACCTCTAAAACATTGTGCGACTCATTATCTCTGACTTGTATCCTAATGGAAATATATCTTCTCATAGCAGAATAAGTTTAAAGTACATAGTAAATCCTGTGTATTCAGAATAAGCTTTGTGTTTGTGTCCCTCCTCTCCACCCAGAACTGTCCTGTGTTGTTACAATGTAACAAGAATCCATTATCTCGCCGATCTCCCGGCCTTTCAAATCACAACTCATTACATCAGTGTCCGTGCGGCTCTCGATACACTCTCAAAATTTGCTTGACTCGAATATAAACTGGACGTCATCCTGAATTTAGGACATAAGGAGCTCTCTGACTGAAGTTTAATATCACTCAGTGAAGTGTTCAGTGCCAAGGCTGGTTGCATACATTTAAGTCCTGGCATACGCCTTACAAAGCAAATTTTCATTTGTATGAGACATTTATCAAATGCCGGCAGAGATCACATCATCAATCAGCAATGGAAGATTCCTATGTGATGGATGGATTTCCCTGAATATCAGGAAAAGTGCACCATGTCTACCAGGTGGCATTAGAAGCTGCAGCCTCATCATCTAGTCCAGTGATCTTCAAGTTGTGACCTGAGGGCCAGATGTGGCCTTTGCTTGCCTTTGTCCTACCCTTGGGACATTATTACTTCATCGGACACCAACGATGGAGCACTATTCCTCCCACTGACGCCATGGATGGGGCACTATTCCTCCTACTGACACTATGGATGAGACACCATTCCTCCCACTGACACCATTGATGAGGCACAATTCCTCCCACTGACACCATGAATGAGGGACTATTCCTCTTGCTGACATCATCGATGAAGCTCCATTCCTCCCACTGACACCATCCATAGGGCACCATTCCTTCCACTGACACCATCGATGAGGCACCATTCCTCCCACTGACACCATTCATGGGACACCATTCCTCCTACTGACATCATCCATAGGGCACTATTCCTGCCACTGACACCATTGGTGGGGCATGTGTGTGATGGAAAAATCTGGACAGCCGCACTCCGGATTGGAAAAGTGAAAAATAAAATCCTCTTTATTGAAAAAGTAATAACATGCTGCATTATTCCAACAAAGCCATGTACGGATTTTAATCATGTTATTACTTTTTCAATAAAGAGGATTTTATTTTTCACTTTTCCAATCCGGAGTGCGGCTGTCCAGATTTTTCCATCACACACATACCATTGGAATAGCAATTGCCGGCACCTGGGGCTCTCACAATCATCCACACAGCGGAGGACGGGAAGCTTGAACCCGGTCACCTAGAGCGGTGGTAACTATCTTGACCATTGGTGGGGCACTATCCCTCCCACTGATACCAAGTATGAGGCATTGTTTACTTCCATTGACACCAGAGCATTTTCTACTCCCCCAGTCCACAGTCCGGCCCCTATAAAGCCTGAAGGGCAGTAAACTGGCATTTTGATATTTGCATAACTGTCAGGAAAGATGTATACATGTGCACAGGCTCATTACTATGAAGAATTCTATTTGTGGCCAATAAGCGCGAGTGGGTGCACGTGCGTGAGCGGGCACGTATGCGCTATTTAAGCTGCACTGGTTCCATGGGTTTGGCCTATTTACATTATCTGTGCATCTGCTACACGTTCCTGTATTGACCTTTTACTGTCGACCTGATCTGCTCCTGACTCTGCCTGAATGCTGCCTGCACCGACCCCTGACTTGCTTCTAGATTACACCTCTGCCTGCTCCTTCGGCTCATCTGACTTGCTGTTACCAACCCTGGCCTGACTTCTGATTACTCTTCTGCCTGTTGTCTGTACCTGATCTACCTGCTAGTTGCTGACCCTGCTTCCGGACTTCCTTCTTGTACCTGAGCCTGCTGATCTGTGCCTCACTCCTGCTCCCATTATCTGCCAGCAAGCATCCAGCCAGCCACCCCTGCGTTCCCTGACGCACGGTCAACTCCTCAGCATCTGCCAGCATAAGAGCTGTCAGGCACTTGAACCACTCTGTGCCAGTGGCGGCTGGTGCTAAATATTTGGGGGGGGGGGGCGGCAAACTAACGCCATGTAACCCCCCCCGCCTACAACCCCCCATTCTATGCATGAAGATAAAAAACCTTCTGTGTGCAGTGGCCCAGCCCCACCATTTACTCACCTGAGCTCCCTCTCGATCCAGCGATGTGCACAGGAGCCGAGCTTCTCCTGGGTCTCTCATTCCCTATTGGCTGAGACAACAGGGAGAGCCATTTGCTCCTGCTACCGTCAATCACAGCCAGTGAGCCAATGAGGAGTGCAGGGGGCAGGGCCAAGCCTTTGCTCTGTGTGTCTTATGGATGCATAGAGCGGGGTTTAGGCCCGAGCCAGCAGCAGTGCCTCTATAGCCAGTGGCTTGTTTTTGGGGGCACTGGCCGAAGAGGAGGAGCCAGGAACGCTGGTGGGAGGACCTGAAAAGAGGAGGATTGGGGCTGCTCTGTGCAAAACCACTGCACACAGTCGGTACATATGACATGCTTGTTTTTTTTAATGAACTTTTAATGTCACTTTAGTAACATTGGGCGTATGTTTGGGGGGTGCCCAGATGATGTTTAAGGAGACGAAACGCGCCGGGTAGGATTCCATTGCCGCCATTTTATGTACCAAAGCGCTGCTTTAACTACTCAAATGTGAGTTTTTCCAATTTTTTTTATAAATTTTGTACAATTTACGGAATCACGCTATGTGGCCCTTTTGTTCTTTCTCCCTTATCCATCTGGGATCCATGCAATACAGGCCATCTTCTATATGAGATACACCAGTCCATGGATGGTCGTGTTTTTCGGTACGGCTTCTAGAGGATTCCACACTGGTAGTGGTTGTTTCCACCACACAAGCTTGTTTGACCCATTGTACGTAGGTTCTTTTGGGTTCAAATGTTCTGGTAAGCCTCCATATTATTGGTGGTGGTGTCTCTTTATTTCAAGTTTGCACCTATCAAGATTTTTACACCAAGTTTTGTTTGGGACTTTTCACTTTATTTTATATTGATTTATTCACTTTCGTTTTTTATTCATATGTTGTTGTTTATTCACTGGGTTTATTCAAAAATGTTTAATATGTGTGTTCATACATGTGTTTATTTTATTAGCACTACACTTTTTGTCTTACATCTTTAATGCATATACCACATTTGCCGTGTTAGCTGCTTTCTTTGTTTGTTTTAGGCAGCGCAGAATTATTTTTTACACTCTTCTGGGAAGGCCGTCCGCAAGGTTTAGGAGTGTGTCTATGGGGATGTTTGACTATTCTTCCAGAAGAACATTTGTGAGGTCAGGCACTGATGTTGAAGGAGAAGGCTCATCCATGTCGTTATGGACCTTTGCTTTGTGCACTGGTGGGAAGTCAAGTTAGAACAGGAAGGGGCCATCCCCAAACTGTTCCCACAAAGTTAGAAGCATGAAATTGTCCAAAATGTCTTGGTATGCTGACGCCATAAGAGTTCCCTTCACTGGAACTAAGGGGCCAAGCCCGACCCCTGAAAAACAACCCCCCACACCATAATCCCCCCTCCACCAAATAATTTGGAGCAGTGAACAAAGCAAGGTCCATAAAGACATGGATGAGCGAGTTTGGGGTGGAGGAACTTGACTGTCCTGACCTCAACCCAGTAGAACACCTTTGGGGTGAATTAGAGCAGAGACTGTGAGCCAGGCCTTCTCATCCAACATCAGTACCTGACCTCACAAATGCGCTTCTGGAAGAATGGTCAAACATTCCCATAGACACACTCCTAAACCTTGTGGACGGCCTTCCCAGAGGAGTTGAAGCTGTTATAGCTGCAAAGGGCGGGGCCAACTCAATATTGAACCCTACGGACTAAGACTGGGATGCCATTAAAGTTCATGTGCGTGTAAAGACAGGCGTCCCAATACTTTTGGCAATATAGTGTATATATTTTTGAAAGCATTCTTACTTTACAGCATTTCTTCACACCTGCCTAAAACTTTTGCACAATACTATATATATATAATGTACACATTGTGAACTTGTAAGTCTTTTGGAGAACTAGAGCAAAGTCTGGCGTCGGTATATTAAGCTATAAATAAAATGCCGTCATTGTCTTGGTTTCATCTGCTGCAGGCCGACTCGCAGACAGAACTCGCAAGGCCATCCATCTCCCGCCCTGACCCGGTACTGCCCCCGTACTCAGAGCTCCACGTCCACATTTCTACACAGCACCTGCCAGCACCCTGGAGACCCCCCCATTGTCCTCCAGGAACAGCATTATATTAAATGAAGCCGTAATGGCAGCAGAGAGTGTGGAAGAAGAGCCGTGACCTTGTAGAGAGACAAAGGAGGACGCTTCACCAGGCAGTAGGGGAGGCTCTCCGTCCCACGTTATTAGGCTAGACATGGCCAGAAGTATGTGCGATGCATTTAATGCATCTTGGTTTTCTCAGAATCGGGGACTCGTCTTCGGGCATCTACAAGACATTAAAGGAAAACTCCGGTCCAATAAGAAAAATGTTTCATAGTGGGACACAGAAGGCTTTGATTTCCATCCCGGCATCCATATTCGGTACCTGTCTTTCCTGGCTGCCACATTTCTATGACCACCCAGTAACTTCACTCTCTGAATCGCTCTCCATCTAAATACTAGGAGGATCCCCAACGCCAGGTCATGTGACAAGAGGCTGCGGTTACCCCAGACGCACTGCTGAATCTGGCTGCTTGGTATTATATAAAGCTGAGATATAAGGCCCATTGACACCATACATTCATGTGCATTGCATTAAAGTGGTTGTAATCCCTTCCGTATCCCCAGCGAAGTGACCGGCCTCAGCTGATACACAGAGATAAAACAAATCCTCCTACATACGTTGTACCTGTTTATCTGCAGTAGTCATTCAAAGTGCAGAATTTACACAGGATCTCTCAGCTCTGAAAAGCAGGGGGTGGGGAGCTGAAGGTACATCAGTAAGGAGAGCTCTGAGAACTGATTGGAGGGAAGGCACCCCCCCCCCCCCCCCCTTTACACACAACACACAGGAACAGAGCTGAGGCTGCCAATCAGCTGGAGGTCCCTCCCCTGTCACCATTTTCCTCTTGGTGTCAGGAAAACTTGTCAGAAGTGATTTATGCTGATAGCAGAGGAAGGAGGCAGCAGACGGAAATGACACTTATTATTATACGAGATTTATATAGCGCCAACAGTTTACGCAGCGCTTTACAATGTGTAAGGGGGACAACACAATTACAGTACAGTTCAATACAAAAGGTACAGGAGGGCCCGGCTCGTAGAGCTTACATTCTAAAGGGAGGGGGTGGTGGTACAAAAGGTAATAGCTGCAAAGAATGATTTGATGGGGGTGGCTCAGGGACAGTTATGTGGGTGTGGGATAGGCTTCCCTGAATAAATGAGTTTTCAGGGATCTCCTAAAGTTGGACAGGGTAGGGGCTGATCGGACATACTGGGGCAGAGAATTCCAGAGGATGGGAGAGGCTCTGGAGAAGTCCTGAAGGCGAGCATGGGAGGAGGTAACAAGGGAGCTAGAGAGCAGGAGGCACTGGGAGGAGCGGAGGGGGCGATTTGGGCGATATCTGCAGATGAGGTTGGTGATGTAGATGGGGGCGATGTTGTGAATGGCTTTGTATGTTATGGTTAGCATTTTGAATTTTATATGGTGGGGTAGGGGAAGCCAGTGAAGGGATTGGCAGAGAGGAGCAGCAGTCACGGATCGATTAGTGAGGTGTATTAGTCTAGCAGCAGCATTCATAATAGACTGAAGGGGGGATAGCCTGCTTAAGGGTAGGCCATTAAGGAGAGAGCTGCAGTAGTCAAGGCGGGAAATAATCAAGGAGTGAATAAGTTGCTTTGTGGTGTCATTAGTCAGGAAGGGTCGAATTCTGGAGATGTTGCGGAGGTTAAGGCGGCAGGATTTAGCCAGTGATTGGATATGGGAGCTGAAGGAGAGGTCAGAGTCAAGGATTACACCCAGGACCCTGGCATGTGTGGAGGGACCAATGGTTGTGTTGTTGATATTAATGGTGAAGTCACAGGAGGGGGGACCGTGAAGGAGGAAATATAACAAGCTCAGTTTTAGAAAGATTAAGTTTGAGGAAGTGGTGTGACATCCATACCGATATGTCATTCAGTAAGTTTGAGATCCGTGAGGAGATAGAGGGGGTGAGTTGAGGAGTGGAGAGATAGATCTGTGTGTCATCGGCATAGAGGTGGTATTGGAAGCCATGGGAGGTTATCAACTGGCCCAGGGAAGAGGTATAGAGTGAGAAAAGGAGAGGCCCAAGGATGGAGCCTTGGGGTACCCCAACAGAAAGAGGAAGGGGAGCGGAGGAGATGGAGTTGTAAGTGACACTGAAATTGCGCTGAGATAGGTAGGAGGAGAACCAGGATAATGCAGAATCACGGAGGCTAAGGGAGTGTAATTTGCTGAGGAGCAGCAGGTGGTCAGCTGTGTCAAAGGCAGCAGAGAGGTCTAAAAGTATGAGCATGGAGTACTGGCCATTGGTTTTGGCAGTTATTTGGTCATTGGTGAGTTTTAGTAGGGCAGTTTCAGCAGAATGTTGTAGGCGGAAGCCAGACTGTAGGGGGTCGAGAAGGTTGTTGTCCGTGAGGTAGCGACTCATTTGGTCATGAACAAGGCGTTCGATGAGCTTGGAGGCAAACGGGAGAAGGGAGATAGGTCTTAAGTTATTCAAACAGGTGGGGTCTAGTGAGGGTTTTTTGAGTATGGGGGTAACCAGTGCATGTTTCAGCGGGGAAGTAAAGGTGCCGGAGGAGAGGGAGAGGTTGAAGATGTGGGTTAGGGAGTTGAGGATAGAGTGGGAAGGTGGTCACAGTAATTGAGAGGGGACAGGGTCCAGGGGACATGTAGTGAGGTGGGCCATGGAGAGGAGTTTATCAACTTCTTCTGTGGTAAATGGGCAAAAGGAGGAGAGTATTGGTGTGGTGTTGGACCTGATATGTTGGGTAGGGGAGGAATTTGAATGCTGGATATCTCCTTGCGAATTGTGTTGATTTTGCTATTGAAGTGGTTGGCAATATGTTGAGCGGTAAGCAAGTTGGTGGGTGGGGGCAGTGGGGGGTGAAGTAAGGAATTAAGGGTGGAAAAGAGTTGACGAGGTTTGGATGAGAGGGTTTTGATGAGAGTGTTGTAATAGGTTTGTTTAGCAGTGTGGAGGCAGGAGTTGTATTTGAGAAGGACAGATTTGTAGAGGGTAAAATCTTGCAGGGATTTAGATTTACGCCATGCTCGCTCAAGAGCACGGCTGTGTCTCTTGACACTTCTGGTGTCGTCTGTTTGCCAGGGTTGTGGCAGATGGGGCCTGGTTCTGCGTGTAGAAAGAGGAGCAAGTACGTCTAGGGAGGATGACAACGTGGTGTTGTAGATGGAAGTGGTTAGGTCTGGGCAGGACAGGGGTGCGATTTTGTCATAAAGGCCATCAGTAGCAGAGTGAAGAAGGGAAGGTTTGAGGTTGCGAAGGTTCCTGCGGGTAGTGGTTTGTGGGTTGGCAGCATGGGATATAGGAGACAAGGAGAGTGTGAAATGCATAAGGTTGTGATCAGAGAGAGGAAAGGGTGCGTTGGAGAGATTGCAGGGAGTGCAGCGATGGGAGAATACAAGGTCGAGAGTGTTGCCATTGGAGTGAGTGGTGGTTTGTGTCCATTGTGTTAGGTTAAAAGAGGAGGTTAGGTTGAGTAGTTTAGAAGTGGTAGCATTATTAACATTGATTAGAATGTTAAAGTCACCTAGGATGATGGCAGGCACTTCGGATGAGAGAAAATAGGGTAGCCATGCAGAGAAGTCATCCAGAAAGCATTACACTGGTCCAGGAGGCCGATAAATGACTGCGACCCTTAGACAAGCTGGAGAGAAAAGACGAATGCAGTGCATTTCGAAAGAGCAGGTGGAAAGAGAGAGAGGTGTGGGCAGTACCTGGAAGGTGCATTGTGGGGAGAGGAGAAGTCCGACACCACCTCCTTTTCGTCCACTGGGTCTGGTGGAGTGAGTCCAGAGAAGGCCACTGTGGGACAGTGCAGCTGGAGAGGTAGTATCGAATTCCTGGAGCCAGGTTTCAGTTATAGCAAGTAGATCAAGGGATTTGGAGAGGAAAAGGTCATTGACAGAAACTAGTTTGTTGAATACTGAGCGGGCAATCCAGAGGGCACATGAAAGAGGGGGGCTGACTTGTGGAATCAGGGGAATTGGGATGAGAAGGTTGAAGTTACTGTTGGAGGAGGTAGATGGCCGATCTTGGCGTTGGGAATTGGGTGTGGGAGGGCCGGGGTTTGGTGCGATGTCCCCAGACATTAGGAGTAGTAGGAGGGTGAGGGTGGTAAGGCGGGAGTGGGATTTATAGGAGGGCAGATGCTGTGGTGGAATGGACGTGGTAATACTGTGTGGGCTTAGAATGAGCAGGAGGTGGTAAGTGGAGTAATATTGAGTGGGCAGAAGAGAGGGAGATATGTAAAGGTTGGGGGCTGGAGAGGGGGGGGTAAAGACATGAGAGTTTGAGGAGAGAGGACGTTATAACAAAGATTAATGTGAGCATTTTAGAGTGTGGGGACTAGGGTGACCACATTTCCAAACTGCCATTCAGGGACAATTTTGCCAAGGACCGAGGGGGGGGTTGAATGTAGTTTCGGGCTTGGCGGGATTTCGTCGGCGAGTGATTTGTCGGGTGAATGGCTGGTTTTAGCACTTATACCATCCCAACACCATGCAATGTATTTCTATTATTACATTGTAATAATAGACTCCCCTCCCTTAGTACAGACCCCCTTTCTTCAGTATAGACCCCCCTCCCTCAGTACAGACCCCCCCTCTACTAACTGTAGACCCCCTCCCTCAGTCCGGCCCCCTCTCCACTAAGTATAAGCCCCCTCCCTCAGTCCGGCCCCCTCTCCACTAAGTATAAGCCCCCTCCCTCAGTCCGGCCCCCTCTCCACTAAGTATAAGCCCCCTCCCTCAGTACGGACCCCCCCACACTAACTATAGGCCCCCTCCCTCAGTATGGACCCCCCCACTAACTATAGACCCCCTCCCTCAGTACGGACCCCCCTCCGCTAACTATAGGCCCCCTCCCTCAGTATGGACCCCCGCACTAACTATAGACCCCCTCCCTCAGTACGAACGAACCCTCCTCTCCACTAAGTATATACCCCCTCAGTAAAGACCCCCTCCATCAAGTATAGATTCCCCTCCCTCAGTACAGACTCGCCCCCTCAGTATAGACCCCCCCACTGAATACAGACCCCTTCTCCATCAGTATAGACCCCCCTGACTAAGTATAGACCCCCCTCCCTCATTATAGACCCCCCTAAGTACAGACCCCCCACTAAGTAGAGAACCCCCCACAGTACAGACTCCCCCTTCCACTTGTGCTAGTGGAAATGTGGGTGTCAGAAACGTGCTGGGGGGGCACTTTTTACCCTTTTCCTGATCACTGTCCCTCCTCTGTCTATTTACAAATACATATAATATGAGCTTAGAACAGACCTCAGATCAGCGCCAGAAATGCACAGCGGTGTCCCTCTTCCCTCTTCCCTCTCCGTGTACTTGCTTCGGTCTGCTCTGCGGTATGAGGCACGGAGACATCCAGCAGAGCTGTGGAGATGGTAACAGTCACAGTGCCGGTGGATGGGGCTGCCCCCCCCGCTGACAGCCTCGTCTATGGTGGAGAACGTTAGGCGCGGAGGAGGAGAAAGTTAACTTCTCCTCCGCTTTGCATGCTGGGAGGAGTCGCGCTGTGAGGTCACTGGTTGCTAGCCGCCAGGCGGCTATAGCAACCAGTGACAAGAGTCTCAGGTGGAGCTGGAGGCAGAGCGAGCACCAGCGCTATAGTGGGGTTGGCTCGCTCTGTCAATTCCATTCCGGGACACTGTATTGTCCCGGAATGAAGGTGCCCGGGACCCGGGACAGACCTACCAATTGCGGGAATGTCCCGGGCAATCCGGGACACGTGGGCACCCTAGTGGGGACAGGCTAATAGAAGGGAGGCTGAGGAAAGTTAGAGAATGAAGTGGAACTTCCTGCAAAATAGCTGAACAATAATGTCTGTACTTACTTTTTTGTAGCAGTGCCTTAGTCAAAGTGCCCGTGTCCGGGGGGGGGGGATTCAAAATTATTCAATTAGAAGCTGATAAAACCAAGCTTGTGGGGGGTGGGGTTTTACAACTGGCCTGGACAGATTGCAGTGCAAGAGGGGGCAACAGAATAAGGTTAAGTCCTCATGCACACGGACGTTTTTACAGCTGCTTTTTTGAGCTTTTTTTGCAGCTTAAAAAGGCCTGTCTATGTTAGTCTATGGCTTCATGCCCACCTAGGCGTTTTTGAGCTGCAAGTGGCATAGGCGTTTTTAAGCTGTGGGTTCTGAGAGACGTTTTTCAGCTGTAAAAACGCTCTAACGCTGAAAAACGCTCAAAAACGCTCAAAAACGTCATTCCCCAACGTTTTTTAGCGTTTTTGATCCATTGAAAAAAAAAAAATTTGAAAAAAAAAAAAACACTCAAAAACGCTAACGTGGAAAAACGCTCAAAAACGCTATTGGAAAAACGCTGAAAAACGCTGAAAAAAGTTTAAAAAAATCACTGCAAAGATACTGGCGTTTTCATAACGTTTTTTTAACAGCCTGTGTGCATGAGGGCTAAATGTTTGATCTTGTTCAGGGCAGCAGAATACAAAATAAGTGACACTTTCAAAAACAAACAAGTATAGACAGTAGTTTCAAATTCTTAGTAAGGCAGAATTAAAGTTCAGTTAGGCAATGTAGTCCAGTGTTTAAGAGAAGAGGGGAGTCTTTGCAGTTACCAGAGGGTATGAAGAGTCAGGTGGGAAATCGCAGACAGGTAGAGCGACTTTTGTCACATAGGGCTGCATTCACTAAAGGCAAGTAGACTGTGCACATTGCATGTGCAGTTGACCTTGGCAATGGCATTGTTTCAGAGCTTAGTAAATGCGGGGAAGCTCTGTTGACTTTTATCATCCAATCACGTGCAAGCAAAAATGCTGGTTTTTTTTTTGTGTTTTTTTTACTTGCATGTAATTGGGTATTCTTTACAAAGTGAAGCTTTACCTCATTTACTAAGCTCTGGAGTAAATGCTTTTGCAAAGTGCACAGTCTATTTGCCTTTACTAAACCAACCATTTGGTGCTCTGGATTGAAACAAGTACACACTATAGAGGGATATGCTTTGTTCCTATTTCATGTCTGAGGTTTACAACCACTTTAATGCATGCACGTTATGTTGCAGGTTAATATATATTGCGTTAAGGCAGCCAATTGATTTGAATGGACTGGCAATGCACCACTGGACTGGAAATCAGAGGGGGGCACTTTTTAGTGATGCGGTGCAGAATAACGTAGAGTAGTTGATGGCTGTGCATTGCAGTGCAATGGAGATGTGTTAGGGGTGCCATTCATACTGAATTCTGGGGATCCGTTTACAGTTATGTGTTGTAGGTTTGCAATGCTTGATCCATGCATTGCTGAATTGCAGTGCTCTTCATTTCTAATGGTACCCCGACGCATATATGTCGCAGTGTGCTGCAACACACCGTACAGCATTGTGGGGCATTGCATTGCAAATTTTGAGGCACTTAAGATTTTCAGGACTTTGCATTGGCAGCCAATTGATTTCAGTGGGCTGCCTTAATGCAACGCACGTTAATAAGGGACATAACATGTGTTAATGCACCACAAGGCTATAAGTGGGCCCTAAAGAGATCCCAGCAGTGTCTAGCCATGCAGGGGATTAGCAATCTCTCTGACTGAGGACCAATCTATGAGAGCCCTTCTCTCGCTGACCACCAATGTATGGAGGCTCTTATCCCACTGATCATCAAAGTTAGAGGGCCCTTATCCCACTGATCATCAATATATGGGGCCCCTTAACTCACCGATCACCAATAATTGGGGGGGGCCTTATCCCACTGAGAACCTATGTATGAGAGTCCTTCTTTCACTGACCACCAATGTATGGGGGCCCTTATCCCACTGATCATCAAACTTTGAGGGCCCTTATCCCACTGGCCACCAATATATGCGGGTCCTTATCCCACTGACCACCAATATACGGGGGGTCCTTGTCCCACTGACCACCAATATATGGAGTCCCTTAACTCACTGATCACCAATAATTTATCCCACTGAGCACCTATATATGAGAGTCCTTCACTCACTGACCACCAATGTATGAGGGCCCTTATCCCACTGAGCATCTATGTATGAGGGCCCTTCTCTTACTGACCACCAATGTAAGGGACCCTTCTCATACTGACCTCCAATGTATGAGGACCCTTCTCTCACTGACCACCAATGTATGGGGCCCTTCTCATACTGACCACCAATGTATGGGGCCCTTCTCATACTGACCACCAATGTATGAGGGCCCTTCTCTCACTGACCACCAATGTATGGGGCCCTTCTCTCACTGACCACCAAAGTATGAGGGCCCTTCTCTCATTGACCACCAATACATGGGGCCCTTATCTCACTCATTATTAAAGTAGGGTGGTACTCTACTACGGTCAACAAATGTATGGTAGCAGTGGCGGCTGGTGGTATATTTTTTTTGGGGGGGGTCAGCAACACAACAATGCACCCAGCCCCCCCCCCCCTGTTGCGGTGGCTCCCCCTGCATCATCTCCTCCCTCCTCTCCTCCCTACGGCGTGCGTCTCCTCCCTCCTCCTCCTAGGCAGCCAATCGGATCGCCTCTCCTTTCAGCCTATCGTGTGACGGGTCTCATGACCCGCTTCCTGATTGGCTGGGAGGAAAATCAGTGTGACAATAGTGAATATTCATTCGCTATTTTCACACAAGTGGGTGTGTTCGGGGCGCAGTGCTCTGCCTATTAGAGCTTCTGGCTCTAATCCTGTGCTTCAAACCCCCCCCCTTGAAATCCATGCGTCCGGCGCCCTACATGTAGATTAGGGGGCCAGACACATGTATAGGCGGGGCGGCGCCCATGTGCCCCGTATGGACGGGCCGCCACTGTATGGTAGCCTTTATCCCACAGATCACCAATGTTAGAGGCCTCCTACCCCACTGACCACCAATATATAGGAGCCCTTCTCCCACTAACTGCCAATGTACAGGGGCCCTTATACCACTAGCCATCAATGTGGTTGAACATTTCTCATTTTCCTCATTCATTTCTCCCACATTCTTTATTCTTTCATGTTATGTAAAGCCCAGCACAGTGACCGAGCTGTCAAAGACAGCTTTCGGTCTCCGCTAATGATTGGTAGCCAACGGGATTGGCTCACAATCATGTGAATCCTACCATAAAGAGCCCGTAAAAGAGACACCAGTGCTGTGCGGCAAATGGGGTCGCAGAAAGAAATACGTTGGGTGAAGTTGTTGGCCTCCATGTGATAATCTTAATTACCCAACTGTCATACTGATCAGGGGCAGCCCGTCCATAAGGGGCACAGGGGCCCCCCTAATCCATGCGCCCGGCCCCTTATCTACATGCAGGGCGCCAGACACATGGATTCCAATGGTTTTTTTTTTTTTTAATCATGTGATTAAAGCCTAAGGCTCCAATTGGCTATAAAAAAGGGTGGGCACTGCCCCCTGAGCCCGCCCATTTGTCTGACAATAGCAATAGCAAACTAAAATTCGCCATTGTCTTCCTGATTTTCCTCCAGGCCAATCAGGAAGAAGGTCCTGAGATTTGATTGGCCAGGGAGTCTTAGGACTCCCTGGCCAATCGGTCTCAGTCAGGACACACTGAGGGCTGGAGGCCAGGGAGGGCTGAGGGCTGGAGACCAGGGAGGGCTGAGGGCTGGAGGCCAGAGAGGGCTGAGGGCTGGAGGCCAGAGAGGGCTGAGGGCTGGAGGCCAGGGAGGGCTGAGGGCTGGAGGCCAGAGAGGGCTGAGGGCTGGAGGCCAGGGAGGGCTGAGGGCTGGAGGCCAGAGAGGGCTGATGGCTGGAGGCCAGAGAGGGCTGAGGGCTGGAGGCCAGGGAGGGCTGGAGGCCAGGGAAGGCTGAGGGCTGGACGCCAGGGAGGGCTATAGGGCTGGAGGCCAGGGAGGGCTGAGGGCTGGAGGCCAGGGAGGGCTGAGGGCTGGAGGCCAGAGAGGGCTGAGGGCTGGAGGCCAGGGAGGGCTGAGGGCTGGAGGCCAGAGAGGGCTGAGGGCTGGAGGCCAGAGAGGGCTGAGGGCTGGAGGCCAGGGAGGGCTGAGGGCTGGAGGCCAGAGAGGGCTGAGGGCTGGAGGCCAGGGAGGGCTGGAGGCCAGGGAGGGCTGAGGGCTGGAGGCCAGAGAGGGCTGATGGCTGGAGGCCAGAGAGGGCTGAGGGCTGGAGCCCAGGGAGGGCTGGAGGCCAGGGAGGGCTGAGGGCTGGACGCCAGGGAGGGCTATAGGGCTGGAGGCCAGGGAGGGCTGAGGGCTGGAGGCCAGGGAGGGCTGAGGGCTGGAGGCCAGAGAGGGCTGAGGGCTGGAGGCCAGGGAGGGCTGAGGGCTGGAGGCCAGAGAGGGCTGACGGCTGGAGGCCAGAGAGGGCTGAGGGCTGGAGGCCAGGGAGGGCTGGAGGCCAGGGAGAGCTGAGGACTGGAGGGCTGGGGGCCAAGGTGGGCTGAGGGATGGAGGCCAGGGAGGGCTGAGGGCTGGAGGCCAGAGAGGGCTGAGGGCTGGAGGCCAGGGAGGGCTGAGGGCTGGAGGCCAGAGAGGGCTGACGGCTGGAGGCCAGAGAGGGCTGAGGGCTGGAGGCCAGGGAGGGCTGGAGGCCAGGGAGAGCTGAGGGCTGGGGGCCAGGGAGGGCTGAGGGATGGAGGCCAGAGAAGGCTGAGGGCTGGAGGCCAGAGAGGGCTGGAGCTGGCATCCGGAAGCTGAAGCGAGCATAGAGGCCAAGGCCGGGCAGGAGCTGCGGGTCGGCTCGCTGGTGCTGGTGGAGCAGATGGCAAATGACCCTGAGCTGTGGGAAGAAGTCCTACAGTGGGATCCTCCTGGACTGCCAGAAGAAGTGGTTACCCCCACCCCCACCCATACACTGTATTCTCATCGCCGCATTCCCGTCCATTTCCCGCGCGCGGCATTAGTTTGCCGCCCCCCCAAAATATTGAGCACCAGTCACCACTGATACTGATCCAATGGCTTCAGTATTTTTTGAATTTCTGATTTGCTAGGCGCATACGGTAAGTGAAAAACTCCTGATCCACATAAAATACCAGTCCTGGGTTAGTAACTCAGAGGGCACTGAAGCCATCGGATGAACATGACTGCCAGACAACCAGCATTTTCATAGGGAGAGCTCAGCAGCAGTGGCCATGTTTCAGTAGCTCAGAATAAGAATTTCTCCCTTGAGAAGCCCCCCCCCCCTCAAAGGCGAGGATCCATTGGCCCTGTCAGCCCCCCCCTGTGATTTATCTCCTCTCTACAGCCGATTCCTATTAACATGACCTTAGCCGTACCCCATAAAAATCTCAAATTAAAGTCATCGCTGGAGATATCATCAGCTTGTTACAATGTAACATCCTATCCTGCCAATTATAATCTTATTTATTGCTCCGTCGTAATGGGACTGACCCCGGCACATAGGCCTCTGATAGATGAGGAGATGGCGGTGGAGAAGTACAGGAGAGGACGGACAGAGCGCCGCGCCCGGCTAATAAGCCACCTGCTGGATTCACGGAAGCCTTCTAAGAATCGTTAGCTTAACGAGCATTACTGTACTGACTGTTTAAAAAGAAAAAAGGCCTAATGCCAAACACAATATGCATGTATAGCGGGCGCCGGGCATCCGAGCACAACTGAATATTCATGATCCAAAGCAACACTGAGTTATCCTTGTGAGTTTTCAAACAAAAAATCGATATATTTATTAACCAGTTCAGCTTCCACCCCCCCCCCCCCCCCCCACACAATTTTTATACTTCTACTATGGACCTGTTTTTTTCAGCAATAATTATGTAATTACTTAACCCCTTCAGCCCCGGAAGGATTTACCCCCCTTCCTGACCAGGCCATTTTTTTTTTGCGATTCGGCACTGCATCGCTTTAGCTGACAATTGCGCAGTCGTGCGAGACGCTGTACCCAAACAAAATTGACGTCTTTTTTTTCCCCCCACAAATAGAGATTTCTTTTGGTGTTATTTGATCACCTCTGCGGTTTTTATTTTTTGCGCTATAAACAAAAAAACAGCAACAATTTTTTTAAAAAAAAGTAAGATTTTATACTTTTTGCTATAATAAATATCCCCCAAAAATATATAAAAAAACAAATTTCTTTCTCAGTTTATACGGCATTCTTTTACATATTTTTGGTAAGAAAAACCGCAATAAGCGTAAATTGATTGGTTTGCACAAAAGTTATAGCGTCTACAAAATAGGGGATATATTTATGGCATTTTTATTATAAATTATATATTTATATTTATAAATATACTTTTTTTTTAATTAGTAATGGCGGCGATCTGCAATTTTTATCGGGACTGCGACATTATGGCAGATACATCGGACACCTGTGACACCATTTTTGGACCATTGTCATTTATACAGCGATCAGTGCTATAAAAATGCACCGATTGCTGTGTAAATGACACTGGCAGGGAAGGGGTTAAACACTAGGGGGCGATCAAGGGGTTAAGTGTGTCCTGGGAGTGATTCTGTGGGGGGAGGGGGCTTCAACTCACATGACAGTGATCACCGCTCCCGATGACAGGGAGCAGTAGATCTCTGTCGTGTTGCTAGGCAGAACAGGGAAATGTCTTGTTTACTTAGGAACCTCCCCATTCTGCCTCTCCTCACTGCAATCGCGGGCAAATTCCGATAGGCGGCAAATTCAAAGGGACGTACAGGTACGCCCATTTGCCTGCCTGTGCCATTCCGCCAACGTACATCTGTGTGCGGCGGTCAACAAGCGGTTAAATTAAAAAAAAAAAATAAGTACCTCTGTCTTTGCAAGCGATGCTTTCTTTTTGGTGGTATTGTTTTGCAAAAGATATTACATTTTTTTCTGCAATCCTTGGACAAAAAATACATTTTTTTGTACTGTGATGAGTATTATTTTAAAACAATACAGGTGATGTAGATACAACATATACATTGTATCAACTGTCCTATTTAAAATGACACTAAAATGAAGATTCTGGCGCAAAGCATTGCAAAGTTACAAATGAACAACATTTTTTTTTTTTTTTTCCATTTTTTTAATGTTACAAAAATAATGAACAAAATGGAAAAAGAAAACGTTAAAATAATATTGGTTAAGGGGGAAAGGGTAAGAAGTCGTTGATTATAGCTGATTTGGGCAAACTAAGAGTTAATAAAGGGGTTAAATAGGAACAAATATTATTGATTTTTTTAAATTCTTGTTAATTTGCTAAATGACATCGTATGCAGCTTCCATTTGACCTGCGAATGAACGAAACAGAGTGGATACAAAAGTAACAATGTTACTTTGTATCTCTCTATCTCTCATCTGATCATTGTTTATAAACAATGATACTTTATAGCTCTCTATCTCCCATTTGATCAGTGTTTATAAACAATGTTACTTTGTATCTCTCTATCTCTCATCTGATCAATGTTTATAAACAATGTTACTTTGTATCTCTCTATCTCTCATCTGATCAATGTTTATAAACAATGTTACTTTGTATCTCTCTATCTCTCATCTGATCAATGTTTATAAACAATGTTATTTATATCTCTCATCTGATCAATGTTTATAAACAATGTTATTTGTATCTCTCTATCTCCTGTCTAAACAATGTGTATAAACAATGTTACTTTGTATCTCTCTATCTCCCATCTGATCAATGTTTATAAACAATGTTTTTTTGTATCTCTTTATCTCCTGATCAATGTTTATAACGCTCCGTTCACATACAGTGCTTTAAATAAGTATTTATACCCCTTGAAATTTTCCACATTTTGTCATGTTACAACCAAAAACGTAAATGTATTTTATTGGGATTTTATGTGATAGACCAACACAAAGTGGCACATAATTGTGAAGGGGAAGGAAAAAGGAAAAAAATAGTCCTGTGCGATTTTAGGTCCTGTTCAGGTGCAAACTCAAGTAAAAATTTGCGCCTGAATTGCACCTGAACCAATAAACAAAAATGCACTGGACTCCTATGAAAAACTGACTGCAAACCGCAGCCGGACATATGTGAACCTAGCCTGAACAATGTTCCTTTGTACTCTCTATCTGCTGCCCGATCAATGTTTATAAACAATGTTGCTTTGTATCTCTCTATCTCCTGCCTGATCAATGTTTATAAACAATGTTGCTTTCTATCTCTCTATCTTCCAGTTATTTTGACAGCTGCAGCTTCTACGGGTGCTGTACACAACAATTCATTTGATGACATTTTCTTGGGGATAATGTAATACAGCCAGTATCTAAAACTATTTAACCGATTCCCGACTGGCTCATGTACATATACTGCGGCAAAATGGCACCGCTGCGCGAAACCCCGTACGGGTACGGGGTTCCCTTTAAGAGCGGCACATGACAGGATGTCCCACTCAAAACTAAGCACCCCTCCCAAAAAAAAAATGACATGCCAAATGTGGCATGTAAGGGGGTGAGCAGTGCTTAAAGCGGAAGTTCCACTTTTGGGTGGAACTCCGCTTTAAGTGTTCTCTAGGGAGGTGTTTCTAACTGTGGGAGGAGGGAACTGACTGGAGGAGGAGAGAGATCGCTGTTCCTGATCACTAGGAACAAAGGATCTCTCTCTACTCCCCTGTCAGAATGGGGATCTGTCTGTTTACATTGACAGATCCCTGTTCCGGCTCTCTGAGGAGCGATCGGGGGTCGCCGGCGGACCATGTGCATTGGCTCTGGCGTTGTGCGCGCGGCGTGCCCCCTATCGCTCTTAAATACAAAAACAAGCAGGTTCCTCTGTGGGACTTTTAAAGGCAGAAATTCCTTGACAAATAAATGTGATGAAAATATATTGATATTTTATTAAAAAAGTTTAAAAATGATTTGGTGACTTATGGGAAGTCACAATAGGATGCAAAAATATCTATTATACAAAAATACAAAGTACAATATCAAGAAACATGTGTGTGTATGTATACAGACAACCACGTGAGACTGGCCAGTAGTGAACTGGGTCAGACGATTTGCTGACACGTTTCGAGGTTTGTAGTGGTTCTTCAGGGGCTAGTGGTTCATTGGTCGTCTGTAAATTAATAAAAAGCAAAAACAAACATAATAAGCAATTATCATACAGAATATATGAATAAGCATTGCATATTGAACATATAATAGAATAACCATATGAGATCTAACCATGTTTCTTGAGATGTCAGGAGAAATGCATCGAAGCGGCCGACGCACACCTACGGTGATTCACGTAGCTGTGCCAACCTGTAGCAGTATAAATGATGGCGGTTGGTCGGCAAGCGGTTAAAGTATAAAATTCCTACTCACATGTAGACCGATACAAAAAAGCTCATAAACACAGGACGGAGCTGGGTGTTACTTCCGTCTAACAGGGTGGCAGCGCTTGACGTCATCCTTGCGTAGCTCCTCCCCGTGCGCGTTACGTCCACTAGGACTTCGCTGACGAATACTCAGGCTACTCTGTGGCGGAGGGACTGTCACGCATACCTTGTTTGTTGGATCTCTCTTCTTCCACGTGTGGATGACGTTGCTGCTGTCTGGACTTTGTGGTTCTCTTTATGAAGCATTTGGACTCTTTTTATTTATTATTTTATTACTTGATTATTTGGTTTACTGCACTTCATTTCTGTATCTTTTTTGTACTGTCCCTCAATTTTTTTTTATTAAACAAGCACTGGTCCTGGTTAGTTGGAAGGGGGTTTCCGTAGCCCTCAGGGGCCATTTAAATTTCATTGCACCCGTAAAAGCCACCAAAAAAAACACTCATTTCCTCTATCTCATGGACCACCTTAACATTTGGAGAAACTTTTTGGTTGAATTTTGGTTGAAATTTTTTCACTCCCGCTGGAGATTCGTGATCTGTCATTTAAAAAAATAAATAAATGGGGGGGGGGGTATGAAAACGGCAAATATTAGTGCGCATCAAAGATCCTCTAATGCCGACGAAGCTTCTTGATTGGACGAGGGCAGACAGCAAATGTGTTAAATCTTCTGGTGGGAATTTAACAGTGACCCGCCAATCGGCCATTTACCACGTTTTACATCTGCCCCTAAGACATCTTAACACTCTTCTTTTTTATTGAGTCAGGTTGTTGGTGTATTTATGAGTTTTTTATGTTTAGTTATTCTTCCCAGTCGATGGATAAGCAAAGCCCGGCTAATATCCTACCCGGGGCGTCAATCCCGGCAGGCGCTGTGCTTGTTAATGATGCCGTGTAGTCAATATGCTTGGGGGGTTAGGTGTGAACAACAAATGGATTTTCCTTTTAATAAACACTGGGACTATCTGCATATAGATGAACATTAATATGGCCAGAGAAAGAGATACTAAATAATTCACAGCGATAATCAATATCTGAGTATCTGGCTATTGTATGTCTTCAATTTGAACTGATTAAAGGATGAGACAGTTAAACAAATATTGACCCGGACCGGCTTGTTACAGTGTATAATGTGCTGCCTCCTCATATTTATTGGAATCGGGACACAATGGAATCGGCTTCATCTTCCATCATCCCAGTAATGGGCCTTTTATTAGGATCAAGGTGGCTCCTTATTTTTTTTTTTTTTTATTTATTTATTTTTTTTTTTTTCCCTTCCCCTTTGGATTAATAATTGTTATATTGGATTTTGAAATTGTATTATTATATTTTTGGTTCAATGTGGCTCCTTATTTTTATTTATTTATTTATTTATTTATTTATTTTTATTTTTTTCCCTTCCCCTTTGGATTAATAATTGTTATATTGGATTTTGAAATCGTATTATTATATTTTTGGTTCAATATGTATGATGTTTTGTTGTGGGTTTTTTTTTGTTATGTTTGTTATTAAGAAATTTAATAAAAAGATTTGTAAAAAAAAAAAAAAAGAAAAAAAAAAAGTGGCTCCTTATTTTTATTTATTTATTTATTTATTTTTTCCCTTCCCCTTTGGATTAATAATTGTTATATTGGATTTTGAAATCGTATTATTATATTTTTGGGCCAATGTGTATGATGTTTTGTTGTGTTTTTTTTTGTTATGTTTGTTATTAAGAAATTTAATAAAAAGATTTGTAAAAAAAAAAAAAGGTGGCTCCTTATTTTTATTTATTTATTTTTATTTATTTTTTCCCTTTCCCTTTGGATTAATAATTGTTATATTGGATTTTGAAATCGTATTATTATATTTTTGGTTCAATGTGTACGATGTTTTGTTGTGTTTTTTTGTTTTGTTTGTTATTAAGAAATTTAATAAAAAGATTTGTAAAAAAAAAAAAAAAAAAAAAAAAAAGGTGGCTCCTTATTTTTATTTATTTATTTATATTTATTTTTTAATTTTTTTCCCTTTCCCTTTGGATTAACAATTGTTATATTGGATTTTGAAATCGTATTATTATATTTTTGGGCCAATGTATACAATGTTTTGTTGTGTTTTTTGTTTTGTTTGTTATTAAGAAATTTAATAAAAAGTTTTGTAAAAAAAAGAAAAAAAAAAAAAAGGTGGCTCCTCAATGGACTTGTATCTATCTAAACGTAGGTCATAGGTCAAAGCATATATCGCCAGCACACCTTGGATCTTCAAAATAGCATCCAAAAATCATCAGTAAATTGCGATGTTTCGGGGGCCACACAGGACCCCTACAGCAGGAGTTTGAAAGGGTTCTGTTGGGATCAAGGTGGCTCTTTTTTTAAATTTTTTAAAAAATTTTATTTATTTATTTATTTTCCCCTTCCCCTTTGGATTAATAAATGTTATATTGGATTTTGAAATAGTATTATTATATTTTTGGTTCAATGTGAATGATGTTTTGTTATTAAGAAATTTAATACAAAGATTTGTAAAAAAAAAAAAAAAGAAAAAAGGTGGCTCCTCAATGGACTTTCATCTAAACATAGGTCATAGGTTAAAGCATATATCACCAGCACACCATGGATCTTCAAAATAGCGTCCAAAAATCATCAGTAAATTGTGATGTTTCGGAGGGGTAGTCCTGTGGTGCCCCAAAAACGGGAATCCTGTGTTAAATCAGAGGGGAACGGGGTCACCCGTGCACGTCACTGGGAAACCCCCGTGTTTCCCCTTGTCAGAGCGGGACGGGGTCACGTGACAGGTGGCCCCGCCCTCAGCTACATAAGAGCTGTCAAGCTAGCATCGCGTCATTGGCTGGGTGCCTCCGGTGGAGGCAGGATCCTGTGCGTGTTCCTCACTGGAGTTGCTGGAGATCATCCGTCACTGGAGATCGAGAATTGGATTACATCGCTGGAGTAGGAGCATGGATTTATTGGATTACATCCCTGGAATCTCTTTTTTATTTTTAATAAAGAACTTGTCCCAAGCCGTCTCCTGTGGTTTTTTAACATTTTGACACTTTCTTTTTGTGAAATGGTAGGGGTACAATGTACCCCTTACCAATTCACATGGCGGGATCTGGGTGTCCCCTTTGTTAAATAAGGATAAGGATCTGGTGTGGATTTTTGGGGGAACCCCACGCCATTTTTTTTTTCATTTTGGCGCGGAGTACCCCTTAAAACCCATACTGGACCCTTCCTGGTATGGATTTTTGGGGGGAACCCCACGCCATTTTTTAAAAAAATGTTGGCGCAGAGTTCCCCGTAATATCCATACCAAACCTGAAGGGCCTAGTAATGGAATTTTGGGGGACCCCCACACATTTTTTAAAAAATTTTTCAATGACTTTCAATGACTTTTATGTGTATTGTCGGGACCGACAATTCATTAATAGCCGGCACTAGCGCTGGCACTTTTAAATGACTTTTTTTTCCTTTAGAAATGTCATTTTGCTCTCAGACTGTTATAAATAGGGATGAGCTTTGAGTTCGAGTCGAACATCGGCTGTTCGCCAGTTTGCCGAACAGTGAACAATTTGGGGTGTTCGCGGCAAATTCGAAAGCCGCGGAACACCCTTTAAAAGTCTATGGGAGAAATGAAAAGTGCTAATTTTAAAGGCTTATATGCATGGTATTGTCATAAAAAGTGTTTGGGGACCTGGGTTTTAAAAAGTTTAAAAAAGTTTTAAAAACTGACGTTTTTTCGGGAGCAGTGATTTTAATAATGCTTAAAGCGAAACAATAAAAGTGTAATATTCCTTTAAATTTCGTACCTGGGGGGTGTCTATAGTATGCCTGTAAAGTGGCGCATGTTTCCCGTCTTTAGAACAGTCTGACAGCAAAATGACATTTCAAAGGAAAAAAGTCATTTAAAACTACTTGCGGCTATTAATGAATTGCCGGTCCGACAATACACATAAAAGTTCATTGATAAAAAAAGGCATGGGAATTCCCCACAGGGGAACCCCGAACCAAACTTAAAAAAAAAAATTGACGTGGGGGTCCCTCTAAATTCCATACCAGGCCCTTCAGGTCTGTTATGGATATTAAGGGGAACCCCGGCCAAAATTTAACAAACAATGGCGTGGGGTCCCCCTCAAAATCTATACCAGACCCTTCAGGTCTGGTATGGATTTTAAGGGGAACCCCGCGCCAAAATTAAAAAAAAAATGGCGTGGGGTCCCCCCAAAAATCCATACCAGACCCTTATCCGAGCATGCAACCTGAAAGGCTGCAGGAAAAGAGGGGGGGGTGAGAGAACGCCCCCCCCCCCTGAACCGTACCAGGCCACATGCCCTCAACATTGGGAGGGTGCTTTGGGGTAGCCCCCCAAAACACCTGTCCACATGTTGATGAGGACAAGGGCCTCATCCCCACAACCCTTGCCCTGTGGTTGTGGGGGTCTGCGGGTGGGGGGCTTATTGGAATCTGGAAGCCCCCTTTAACAAGGGGACCCCCAGATCCTGACCCTCCCCCCCTGTGTGAAATAGTAAGGGGGTACAAAAGTACCCCTACCATTTCACAAAAAAACTGTCAAAAATGTTAAAAATGACAAGAGACATTCCTTTATTTAAATGCTTCTTCTTTCTTCTATCTTCTATCTTCCTTCGGTTTCTTCCTCCATCTTCTTCTGGTTCTTCTGGTTCTTCCTCCGGTGTTCTCATCCAGCATCTTCCTCCGCAGCGTCTTCTTCCCTTCTTCTCCTCGGGCCGCTCCGCATCCATGATGGCATGGAGGGATGCTCGTGCTGTGTGACGCTTCTCCTCTTCTGACGGTTCTTAAATAACGGGGGGCAGAGCCACCCGGTGACCCCGTCCCCCTCTGATGCACGGGGACTTCCCTGTGGCATTCCCCGTGACGTCAGAAGGGGGCGGGGTTACGTAACGGGTGACCCCACCCCCCTCTGACGTCACGGGGAATGCCACAGGGAAGTCCCCGTCAAGTCCCCGTGCAAAATTTTTTTGCCTGTTCGCATGTTCTGGATGCGAACCGAACAGGGGGGTGTTCGGCCCATCTCTATTCAACACTTGTGGAGATACAGGGTAAAGGGCCACAGGGCCCTAATTCGGACTTTACAGGAAAGAGGGACAATGATATAGTACAAAAATATATTTTATTAACAATAAGTCATATCAAACAGGTCAAGTAAAAAAGAATTAGAAACATACAATAGGCATATGATAGTAATGAGTATCTAGTGTAAACAAGAAAGTTAACACCAAATAAACAGCAGTGAGCCCCTGTGCGTCAACGCGTTTCGCTGTTTTGCTTCATCAGGACACACTTCGGGGGTATTTGGAAGGAACAGGTCTCACTATCAAAGATAAAATAAATCCATCAGACATTATATTACAATAACATATGATTAAAAAACTTTCAAACATTGCTATATCCTCTGGATAATATATGATACAAAACTTTCAAAGATTGCTATATCCTCTGAATACAATACCTGATCATATACCCACAGTTGATCCAGAGGAAGGCGAAAAAAAACCCCCAAAAAACAGCAAAGCAGGACCTACGCATGCGTTTGCATTTCCGACCAGGGTGATTAAAAAATGTTTTAAATAATTTGCTGCAACTTTTTGAGATGGGAATGAGGAACACCTACTAGAAAAAGCATGTAAGCATAGGACACGCCCCCACTGCCACACCCCCTTAAAGGAGAATTAACCTAAAAAAAAAAGATTAGTTAAACCCACTAGGTTTTTTTTTTTAACCACTACTATTCCTTTATATTGGGTTTTGAAATTTACAAATGTAGCAAATGTAGAATTTGGATGACATGTTTAACACTGGGAAACATTTTTTGAAAGATAAAAAGTGCATTTTGCATACAACTATATAGGTCAGACCGAAATGAGGGACAAATGAGGAGGAAAGAGGGACAGAGGGACATTGCTCCACATCAGGGACAGTCCCTCGAAATTAGGGACAGTTGGGAGGTATGGCTGCCGCGCCCCCCCAGCTTCAAACCACCTCCAGAAAAGCGTGCGACGGGAACGTTCTACTTCATCTACCTAATCATAGAACACATAGACCCAAAACCTCCGCCTTGTCTTTCCTCCCGATGGAGGATAATGACAAGTTTCTCAAGCCAGGTGTTCTCAGGGAAGTTTCCTCCTAAAGAAAATCATGTAATTATATCATTTTACAAGCAAAGTTTTCCTTTTATTTTGTTCCCCAGCTGAGTTATTTCTAAATCGTTTCCGGAAGACTTTCGCCGCAGTGCGCTATTTTAGTTAAACCTAAATACATCTACATATCAATTCTAAGATGAATCCAAAAAAAGGTGTTTTAATTGGAGAGACAACATGCTCCGCCCCTATGATGTTTAACCACTTAGTGGTAGCTACCACCCTACAGCCGTTTTACTGCTACAGGGCGGCAGCTGTGCGCAAGATCATGTACATACAGTATCTCACAAAAGTAAGTACACCCCTCACTTATTTGTAAATATTTTCTTCTATCTTTTCATGTGACAACACTGAAGAAATGACACTTGTCTACAATGTAAAGTAGTGAGTGTACAGCTTGTATAACAGTGTAAATTTGCTGTCCCCTCAAAATAACTCAACACACAGCCATTAATGATAATAGTGATCAATCATGAACGCTGCTGCCAGGCTCATCCACCTCACAAACCGCTCAGCGTCTGCTATACCCCTCTGCCAATCCCTCCATTGGCTGCCACTCAGTCACTGAATTAAATTCAAGATACTAACTATAACTTACAAAGCCATCCACAACCTGGCCCCCAGCTACATCTCTAACCTAGTCTCGAAATACCAACCTAATCGTTCTCTTCGCTCCTCCCAAGACCTCCTGCTCTAAAACTCCCTTGTCACCTCATCCCATGCTTGCCTTCAGGACTTCTCCAGAGCCTCCCCCATCCTCTGGAATGCTCTACCCCAATCCGTCCGATTTTCTCCTACTTTATCCACTTTCAGACGATCCCTGAAAACTCCTAGCCTATTTGGCCCCCACCTAACAACTGCACATTTATCTTCTCACTCAGCACATCACCCACAGTTATTACCTCTTGTATCTGTTGACCTTCCCTCTTAGATTGTAAGCTCTAAGGAGCAGGGCCCTCTGATTCATACTGTATTAAAATGTATTGTATTTGTACTGCCTACCATCAAGTTGTAAAGAGCTACGTAAACTGTTGGCGCTATATAAATCCTGTATAATAATAATAATAATAAAGTTACTAAAGTGCTGATAAGAATATTTAAATATGATGATAATTAATAAAAGATAAATAAATGATTACAGCTGCAACCATAAAATAGTCTTCTGACACCGTGAATAGTGACAGATTAACAAGTGACAGTGCGCTATAATCAACCTCCCTATTAAAACACAGATTGAATAACTACAAATACATATATAATACATATATAACTATAAATACATATATATATATACCGATACACAATTAAATAAAAATTGTGAATAATATAAAAAATATAAAGAAATCTTCAAGGTGATATAAATGCTCAAACACAATTAATTAAATGCTAAAACACAATTAATTAGTAAAAATTGTGTAAAACTTCAAAGTGATGGGGTATAACTTCCCCAAAGGGCACAATAGTCACCCACTAATTACATCGATTCACCTGTTCAATTTAATCAAAACATGAGTTCTCTCTTATATAGAGCAAACCTGCCCACAATCCGTTTGACAACAGATGATCTCTCTTGTATTCCTTTATTCTTTTTCTCGTATGAATTTATTCTCAAATGAAACAAGAGAAAGAAATCATTGCGTAAATATGATATGAAAGCTGATATGGGTCTGGGATACAAATGATACAAAGGATAAAAATATGGGATACATTTGGGATACAAATGATACAAAGGATAAAAATATGGGATACATTTGGGATACAAATGATACAAAGGATACAAACATGAAAGCTGATATGGGTCTGGGATACAAATGATTCGACTCACATTTTGGTCGAACAACCAGCGCGTGTTACAAACGATCAGGTGCATAAAGCGAATATCCTCCTCACTCCGCATCTACTATGTTCCAACACAACAGATGTCGTCACTGGCTCCTCCCACACAGCCATTAATGTCTAAACCACTGGCAACCAAAGTGAGTACACCCCTAAGTGAAAATGTCCAAATTGGGCCCAATTAGCCATTTTCCCTCCCCGTTGTCATGTGACTCGTCAGTGTTACAAGGTCTCAGATGTGAATGGGGAGCAGGTGTGTTACAAGTAGTGAGTGTACAGCTTGTATAAGACCCCTTTCACACTGCTTTCAGGTGCTGTAGCGCTAAAAATAGCGCCTGTAAAGCGCCTGAAAAATGCCTCATCTGCAGTCCCAGTGTGAGAGCCCGAGTGCTTCCACACTGGGGGCTGCGCTGGCTGGACATTAAAAAAAAAGTCCTGCAAGAAGCATCTTTGGGGCGCTTTAGGAGCAGTGTATACACCGCTCCTTAAGCCCCCCTGCCCATTTAAATCAATCGGCAGCTCCACCAAAGCGCCTGCAAAGCGCCTCAGCTGCGGCGCTTTTAACCCTTTATTCGGCCGCTAGCAGGGGTCAGAAGTGCACCCCTAAGTGAAAATGTCCAAATTTGGCCTAATTAGCCGTTTTCCCTCCCCCGGTGTCATGTGACTCGTTAGTGTTACAAGGTCTCAGGTGTGAATGGGGAGCAGGTGTGTTAAATTTGGTGTTATCGCTCTCACTTCCTCATACTGGTCACTGGAAGTTCAACATGGCACCTCATGGCAAAGAACTCTCTGAGGATATAAAAAAGAATTGTTGCTCTACATAAAGATGGCCTAGGCCAGTGATGGTGAACCATGGGGCACCCCAGATGTTTTGGATCTACATTTCCCATGATGCTCCTGCACTCTGCAGTGTTGTTGAGCATCATCGGAAATGTAGTTCCAAAACATCTGGGGTGCCAGGGTTCTCCATCACTGGCCTAGGCTATAAAAAAAAGAAGAGAAAAGAAAAGCTGGGACTTTATTTGGGGCAATGAATGGGTAGATTCATCTGCCTCCATCCGTATTAAACATATATTAAAAAACGAGGGGGGGGGGGTTTATTGGGTGGGACTTTATATGAAGCACGGCTAAAAAATAAGTATTCAATCACATGAAGATAGATTCCAAGGAGGGGTATAATTAATAATGAAAATAACATGATAGGACAATGGTAACACCTTTCTTAAGCATGATTCATAATAATAATAAATATATAGATACAGTTTATGTTAATAAAAGGTTACAATTCATAATACAGGTAAAAATATTAATGGTGGTATCAATTGCTGATAAATTCATGTTATTGAACCTCGGAATCACATGATTGCAGTGTATAGCATAAGGCTGGGGCTCTACGCGTTTCGTGTAAATGTCCACTCATCAGGGGCAATCACCATTGGTGTAAATCTAGAATGGGAGGGGCAGATAGAGGGGGCAGAATGAACAGGTGTTAGACACTTGGGAAGCACAGGGCAGAGAGGGGATGAAAATCCACAACACTCTTACCTGTATATGAATTGAGTATAAGGCACATAGTAATGTTGTGCACGACTGGAGGCACCATGGCAAAACGAGCATCCCCGGGAGCTGGGGCAGCAAACCATGGCCACACCGACCGGGGCCAAAAGAAAGCACCGCGGAAGACATCCGTGGTGGTGTAACCCCCATTAATCAGGTAAGTATTGGTGCAGACTGTGTTGATAGTGGCAGTGGATGGTCTATAAAGAAAAATATAGTGTATTAAAATATGATGATTATTATTAAAAATATGCATGTAGGTAAAGCTATTATGTGAGAATCTGAAGGGGTGATTCAATAAAAAAGGGGGCATATAATGTCAATCAGGTGAAAGATATATCTAGTGTGGCCCACAATGCCGACTAGGATAAAGTGTAAACCAAAAAGAACTAGCACTAAAACCTGACTTTATCCTAGTCGGCATTCTGCACACATTCTGTACACAGAATGTATGCAGAGCGCCCCCCCCCCCCCCCCGAAACATAATTTCCTGCTTGTGTGATTGGCTCACAGATATTTCCAGAAGTCTGCACGAAGATTAAGATTTCAGGCATCCCCTGCAACACAAATGTCATTTTTTGGTGAGATACTCCCATAAGGAAATCACGTCTAAAGGGATGCAGATCCACACAAAAGAAAGCTGGCGTATGTGGGGCATGAGAGCGTCTTAGTCCCGATATATATATATATATATATATATATATATATATATATATATATATATATATATATACACTTTTGATGCATACAATTAAAAATAATTCTGGTAGACAAAAGTACAGCGAAACCTCAGATTGCGAGTAATGCGGTATACGAGCGCTTTGCAATACAAGCTATTTTTTTCAAAATAATCCTGACTTGGTTTGCGAGCGTTGTCTCGCAAGGCGAGCAGGATTGAAGCCACTGGGGTGTGCAGTACCGCATTTAGCCAGAGGTCCGGTGACGCTCGGAGACACTCAGAGATGCTCGGAGGCACTCAGAGACGGGAACGGAGTGTTTCCAAGTGTCTCAGAGTGTCTCTGAGTGTCTCCGGGTGTCACCCGCACCTCTGGCCAAATGCGGTACTGCACACCCCAGCAGCTTCAATCTGGCTCATCTTGCGAGACAACGGGACAACAGGATTTTTTTGAAAAAAATAGCTTGTTTTGTGAAACGCTCGTATACCGCATTACTCGCAATCTGAGGTTTTGCTGTACTTATGTCTACCAGAATTATTTTTAATTGTATGCATCAAAAGTGTTTAAATGCGCTCGGAGACGTATGGAGACACTTGGAGACACTCGGGAACAGAGTGTTTCTGAGTGTCTCTGAGTGTTTCAGAATGTGTCCGAGTGTCTCCATATGTCTCCAAGCACCCCTGACCCTCAGGCCAAATGAGGTACTGCATACACCAGCAGAAACTGTGGAACCAATTATCTGAGTTTCCATTGATTACAAGCATGCTTCTGGAACGGATTATGCTCGTAATCCAAGGTACTACTGTACATTCATGTATGCATGGGTTTCCAAAGTTACATAAATCAAGGTATAACTGACAGTCCAAGGTGTAAATGTACATATGATAAATTGCTCTACGCGTTTCGTGAGACAATGCTCTCTTCCTCAAGAGATACATATATAAACGTCTGAAATTAGAGACAGGGTTGTTAAGAACCAGAGCAGAAAGGGAAGGGAAGGGAAGGGAAGGGAAGGGAAGGGAAGGGAAAGGGGGGGAAGGATAGGGGAGGAGGAAAAAACTGGGTGGGGGGGAAGAAAACAGGAAAGAATGGAGAAGAAAAGACCAAAACTTAGTCCTAACAAACTTCCAAACCAGGGTAAACATTGGATTCTTGGTTCCCATAAATCTGCTCATTGGAAATGAAGATAAAGGAAAACAGAAGAAGATCCCTAGATGGTCAATATAGTTCTCCCCGGGGGCTGTGGAGGGGTGGGGGCCAGTGAGACAGGCAAATGTCCAAGGAAATGACCAGGTGTCAGGATGGTCAGGGGTGTCACAATGGTCAGGGGTGTCAGGATGGTCAGGGGTGTCACGATGGTCAGGATGGTCAGGGGTGTCAGGATGGCCAGGGGTGTCAGGATGGTCAGGATGGCCAGGGGTGTCAGGATGGTCAGGAGTGTCACGATGGTCAGGGGTGTCAGGATGGTCAGGGGTGTCACGATGGTCAGGGGTGTCACGTTGGTCAGGATGGTCAGGGGTGTCACGATGGGCAGGGGTGCCAGGATGGTCAGGGGTGTCATGATGGTCAGGGATGTCACGATGGTCAGGGATGTCACGATGGTCAGGGATGTCACGATGGTCAGGGGTGTCAGGATGGTCAGGGGTGTCACGATGGTCAGGGGTGTCACGATGGTCAGGGTGGCCAGGGGTGTCAGGATGGTCAGGAGTGTCACGATGATCAGGGGTGTCACGATGGTCAGGGGTGTCACGATGGTCAGGATGGTCAGGGGTGTCAGGATGGTCAGGAGTGTCATGATGGTCAGGGGTGTCACGATGGTCAGGGGTGTCACGATGGTCAGGGGTGTCAGGATGGTCAGGGGTGTCACGATGGTCAGGGGTGTCACGATGGTCAGGGGTGTCAGGATGGTCAGGGGTGTCAAGATTGTCAGGGTAGTCAGGGGTGTCATGATGGTCAGGGGTGTCATGATGGTCAGGGGTGTCACGATGGTCAGGATGGTCAGGGGTGTCACGATGGTCAGGGGTGTCACGATGGTCAGGATGGTCAGGGGTGTCACGATGGTCAGGGTGGCCAGGGGTGTCAGGATGGTCAGGAGTGTCACGATGGTCAGGGGTGTCAGGATGGTCAGGGGTGTCACGATGGTCAGGGGTGTCACGATGGTCAGGGGTGTCACGATGGTCAGGATGGTCAGGGGTGTCAGGATGGTCAGGGGTGTCACGATGGTCAGGGGTGTCACGATGGTCAGGGGTGTCACGATGGTCAGGATGGTCAGGGGTGTCACGATGGTCAGGATGGCCAGGGGTGTCAGGATAGTCAGGAGTGTCACGATGGTCAGGGGTGTCAGGATGGTCAGGGGTGTCACGATGGTCAGGGGTGTCACAATGGTCAGGGGTGTCACGATGGTCAGGATGGTCAGGGGTGTCACGATGGTCAGGGGTGTCAGGATGGTCAGGGGTGTCACGATGGTCAGGGGTGTCACGATGGCCAGGGGTGTCACGATGGTCAGGGGTGTCAGGATGGTCAGGGGTGTCACGATGGTCAGGGGTGTCAGGATGGTCAGGGGTGTCACGATGGTCAGGGGTGTCACGATGGCCAGGGGTGTCACGATGGTCAGGATGGTCAGGGGTGTCAGGATGGTCAGGAGTGTCACGATGGTCAGGGGTGTCAGGATGGTCAGGGGTGTCACGATGGTCAGGGGTGTCACGATG
This sequence comes from Aquarana catesbeiana, assembly GCF_042186555.1. Taxonomy (NCBI): domain Eukaryota; kingdom Metazoa; phylum Chordata; class Amphibia; order Anura; family Ranidae; genus Aquarana; species Aquarana catesbeiana. The sequence goes on along the minus strand of NC_133327.1, from coordinate 682,642,010 downwards.
GTCAGGGGTGTCACGATGGTCAGGATGGTCAGGGGTGTCAGGATGGTCAGGGGTGTCACGATGGCCAGGGGTGTCACGATGGTCAGGATGGTCAGGGGTGTCACGATGGTCAGGGGTGTCACGATGGCCAGGGGTGTCACGATGGTCAGGATGGTCAGGGGTGTCAGGATGGTCAGGAGTGTCACGATGGTCAGGGGTGTCAGGATGGTCAGGGGTGTCACGATGGTCAGGGGTGTCACGATGGTCAGGGGTGTCACGATGGTCAGGATGGTCAGGGGTGTCAGGATGGTCAGGAGTGTCACGATGGTCAGGGGTGTCAGGATGGTCAGGGGTGTCACGATGGTCAGGGGTGTCACGATGGTCAGGGGTGTCATGATGGTCAGGGGTGTCATGATGGTCAGGATGGCCAGGGGTGTCAGGATGGTCAGGAGTGTCACGATGGTCAGGGGTGTCAGGATGGTCAGGGGTGTCACGATGGTCAGGGGTATCACGATGGTCAGGATGGTCAGGGGTGTCAGGATGGTCAGGGGTGTCACGATGGTCAGGGGTGTCACGATGGTCAGGATGGTCAGGGGTGTCACGATGGTCAGGGGTGTACAGATACTGAAAGTTGGAAAACAGCAACAGTAAACTTCAATGAAGGGGGCCAATTGTACTTATTCCAAGTAGCAGACTCCTAAACATCACACCCCAATAGTGCAAAAAACAACCCGGTATAGACACATGCAAATACATAATAAAAAGAAAAAAATATATATAAAGTGCAGGAAGTGGCTAAAGGTGAAAGGATAAAGTCTAGACAATATGAGGGGAATGGGGCACTTTCCCGGGGGTGGGGGATTGTGCATGGATGCGATAAATGATGTGTGGACCTCATTGGTGATGTAGACCCTGCCACTTTCCTCATTAGTGCCCTGCAGGTGCTGCAGCTGATTGATAATTAGGAAACCACTCTCATTAGACTCCCTTTCCCACATGAACACAGACAAGACACACAGGGATTTCTTATTTCAGAATAACAAAACGTAGGAATCTGCAACGCAGTTCGTTTAAATCCTTGCAATGTACATAGATCACCCAGAGGGGAATGTTGTTTTTCTCAACAAAAGTGGAGTTACGCTTTAAATTTCACAACTGGAAAGATAGAAATACAAATCCTTTGGCAGATAAAACAGCTCCCATAAGTGTATTTCGTCTGTATATTTAGCAGTTTGCCTGGAGAACAGCTTTAATATGACATGTCTCTACAATAAAAAAAAACATAAATGCACATCACTTAAGAAGAATTATTGCTGAGCTTCCTTTTCAAACATATGCAGAGGATATCCAAGCAGGGGGTATTGTGAAGACGAACTCAGCAGGGTACACAGTGCACTGGGTTTTGTGCATTCTATAAGTCAGGGATATTGCTGGTTTATTGACGAGTCCTGTTGGTTGGGACAAGTGAACCTGCCCAGGTTGGGTTCATGGGAGGTTCACCAAACCCAGTGGTAAGTCAACGAGCCCCAGTGGTGTATCCTCCATGAATGTAATGTGTGTGGTGCATTACACAACATAGGGAGGTGCTGGTTTCTGTCTGTCTGTTGATTATCATTCACAGCTGCAGCAAAGATCCATATAGCTCTTGTGCCATGGAGGAGATCGGAGAGCAGCAGGGGGGAAAGATTGTATGAAACATCACGTACCTGGTCGAGGCCAAGTTGACGAAAAGGCTTCCCTTACACCCAGGGCCAAGAAGGAAGAGAGGAAAGATCCCTGGTGCCACACATCCACGGAGTCCTATGGTGGTATGAGAGAGACAACTTCAGCCTGGGCTCCCACCAGGTCATGCCCTGGGGATGTGGCCGGGCGGGAGCCCAGGCTGAGGTTGTCTCTCTCATACCACCATAGGACTCTGTGGATGTGCGGCACCAGGGATCTTTCCTCTCTTCCTTCCAGTGACTACAGGAGCTGGTACGAGCTCCATCACAAGTGGCTGCATTTGATTGGCACAAGTGGCTGCTAGGGATGAGCCGAACACCCAGAACTTGCGAACAGGCAAAAAATTTGTTTGAACACGCGAACACCGTTAAAGTCTATGGGACACAAACATGAATAATCAAAAGTGCTAATTTTAAAGGCTTATATGCAAGTTACTATAGTCATAAAAAGTGTTTGGGGACCCGGGTCCTGCCCCAGGGGACATGGATCAATGCAAAAATAATTTTTAAAAAACGGACGTTTTTTCGGGAGCAGTGATTTTAATAATGCTTAAAGTGAAACAATAAAAGTGTAATATTCCTTTAAATTTCGTACCTGGGGGGTGTCTATAGTATGCCTGTAAAGGGGCGCATGTTTCCCATGTTTAGAACAGTCTGACAGCAAAATGACATTTCAAAGGAAAAAAAGTCATTTAAAACTACTAGCGGCTATTAATGAATTGTCGGTCCGACAATACACATAAAAGTTCACTGATAAAAACTGCATGGGATTTCCCCACAGGGGAACTCCGAACCAGAATTAAAAAAAAAATGGCATGGGGGTCTCCCTCAAAATCCATACCAGACCCTTCAGGTCTGGTATGGATTTTAAGGGGAACCCTGTGCCAAAATGTAAAAAAAATGGCGTGGGGTCCCCCCAAAAATCCATACCAGACCCTTATCCGAGCACGCAACCTGGTAGGCCACAGGAAAAGAGGGGGGATGAGAGAGCGCCCCCCCTGAACTGTACCAGACCACATGCCCTCAACATTGGGAGGGTGCTTTGAGGTAGCCCCCCAAAGCACCTTGTCCCAATGTTGATGAGGACAAGGGCCTCATCCCCACAACCCTTGGCCGGTGGTTGTGGGGGTCTGTGGGTGGGGGGCTTATAGGAATCTGGAAGCCCCCTTTAACAAGGGGACCACCCAGATCCTGCCCCCCCGTGTGAATTGGTAATGGGGTACAAATGTACCCCTACCATTTCACAAAAAAAGTGTCAAAATGGTTAAAAAACACAAGAGACGATCTTTGATAAGTCCTTTATTAATTTCTTCTTATTTCAGCTTCTTCTTCCATCTCCTTTCTTCTGGTGTTCTTCCAGAGGAGGAAGAAGAAGAACACCAGAAGAAAGAGGATGGAAGAAGAAGCTGAAAGAAGAAGAAATTAATAAAGGACTTGTCAAAAACCATCTCTTGTGTTTTTTAACCATTTTGACACTTTTTTTGTGAAATGGTAGGGGTACGTTTGTACCCCATTACCAATTCACATGGGGGGCCGGGATCTGGGGGTCCCCTTGTTAAAGGGGCTTCCAGATTCCAATAAGCCCCCCGCCCGCAGACCCCCACAACCACCAGCCAAGGGTTGTGGGGATGAGGCCCTTGTCCTCATCAACATGGGGACAAGGTGCTTTGGGGGGCTACCTCACAGCACCCTCCCAATGTTGAGATCATGTGACCTGGTACAGTTCAGGAGGGGGGGCGCTCTCTCGTCCCCCCTCTTTTCCTGCAGCCTGCCAGGTCGCATGCTTGGATAGGGGTCTGGTATGGATTTTTGGGGGGACCCCATGCCATTTAAAAAAAAAAATTGCGCGGGGTTCCCCTTAAAATCCATGCCAGACCTGAAGGGCCTGGTATGGAATTTAGGGGGACCCCCACGGACCGACAATTCATTAATAGCCGCTAGTAGTTTTAATGACTTTTTTTCCTTTGAAATGTCATTTTGCTGTCAGACTGTTGTAAACACAGGAAACATGCGCCCCTTTACAGGCATACTATAGACACCCCCCAGGTACAAAATTTAAAGGAATATTACACTTTTATTGTTTCACTTTGAGCATTATTAAAATCACTGCTCCAGAAAAAACGGCCGTTTTTAAAAATTCTTTTTGCATTGATCCATGTCCCCTGGGGCAGGACCCGGGTCCCCAAACACTTTTTATGACAATAACTTGCATATAAGCCTTTAAAATTAGCACTTTTGATTTCTCCCATAGACTTTTAAAGGGTGTTCCGCGGCTTTCGAATTTGCCGTGAACACCCCAAATTGTTTGATGTTCGGCGAACTGGCGAACATCCGATGTTCGAGTCGAACATGAGTTTGACTCGATCTCGAAGCTCATCCCTAGTGGCTGCATTTACTGGGCACAAGTGGCTGCATATACTGGGCACAAGTGGCTGCATATACTGGGCACAAGTGGCTGCATTTGATGGGCACAAGTGGCTGCATTTGACGGGCACAAGTGGCTGCACATGATGAGGCACAAGTGGCTGCATATGATGGGCACAAGTGACTGGATTTGATGGGCACAAGTGGCTGTATATGATGGGCACAAGTGGCTGCATTTGATGGGCACAAGTGGCTGTATATGATGGGCACAAGTGGCTGCATTTGATTGGCACAAGTGGCTGCATATGATGGGCACAGGTGGCTGTGTATGATGGTCACAAGTGGCTGCGTTTGATGGGCGCAGGTGGCTGCGTATGATGGGCACAGTGGCCGCATTTGATGGGCACAATGGCTGCATTTGATGGGCACAGTGAGGCTGCAATTTATGGGGGGTTCAGTATTTTTCAGTTTGTTTGCGCCCCCCCCCCCAAAAATTTTGAGCACCAGCCGCCACTGCTCCCCATAGTGATCAAGCCTAAGCAGCACATTAAACAAACCATGGGACCCAGGGCCAGGACAAGGGGTGGGCAGAAGGGACGGCTGCCCTGGGCACTGTGGACGAAGTAATCTGGATAGCCGCACACCGGACAAGATAACAAGTGCCTTTATTAATAAAAAACTGGATCATGGAATGCACAAGACACTACAGCAGGAACGTACAGGAATCAGCTGACACGTTTCGCACTTATGACAAGTGCTTACTCATAGCACAAGCTATGTACGTTCCTGCTGTAGTGTCTTGTGCAATCCATTATCTAGTTTTTTATTAATAAAGGCACTTGTTATCTTGTCCGGTGTGCGGCTATCCAGATTACTTCGTCCACTTCTGCTCAACTCAGCATCAGCCAGCACCTGGGACTCTTTTTCTTTGAAGGATCCGAATTTGTTCACTTGCTTATCGGTTCAGACCTACCTGAGCGGTGGAGTACTCTTTGCCCTGGGCACTATGGTATCATGTGAGGTGGGGGGGGTAACCAAGAGGAGATGGGAGGGGGATTTGTGTTGGGAGGGGGAAGTTGGAGGGTGGCAGAGGTTAAGAATTGTTTTAGGAGGGGAAAATAGGAGGGGTGCCAGGAAAGGTGATTTTGGGGGGGGGATTTGTGTTGGGAGGGGAAATAGGGGAAATAAATATGTGCTAGGAGAAGGGATTTGGGGGGTTTGTGCTAGAAGAGGTGATAGAGGAGGAGGGTGGAGTGGTCGGCTCAGGCTCTCAGCAGCTCACTGAGAGGCTGAGCCGGGTGCCGGCCCAGGCATGTGTGCAGATCCTGACCATATGGTTGCGATCTTTCCCGAGCCTGGACCGGCTCTATGACCTCAGCCGACAGTGGGCTTCAGAACGAGCTGCACTCCTGTGATCCGCAGGAGAAGTACAGCCAAACGAGCTTTCCCTGTACTTCTCCTTTAACTCATCACTAGTCATGAACATGTTTGGTCATTGACATCAGCTGAGATCCCTTTTACATTACCGCAGTGCCGGGGGTTTTGGCGGGAAAATGGCCATAATAGTTTGAGAGGTCTGTGAACAGCGAATGGGCTCCAAACCGAACCTGAATCTCATCTGGTAACATCTCCAGCAGTTTAATGTCCCAGATCACGGTGAGAAGTTTTCCTGGCAGACTCTTGACTACTTCCCGGCATCCCCAGTAAAGAATTACAGTCTTCAGACGGTTCTATCTTTATTTAGCCCATTTGTTATGTTTGTGTTTCCTCTGACAGTCTCCATCACTCAGCGGGTTCTTTGCGCTCCTCCGCTGAAGGTTTTGCTTATTGTCAAGGCCGCAGCGTATCAATCATATCTTTGAGGCCGTTTGGATGGGGCGGGCAGAGCAGGAGCCTCATGCGGGGAGAAGTGCCCATGGCACCGGCAAGATGAAGATGTCAGATGGAGACCGGGAGAGAGAAGTGGGGCACCAAGCAGATATTATTAGACTAATATTTCCTCGTCCATGGCACATCACAGTGTTCCAATACCGCGCCTGGGGGTGGCTGACTGCAGTTTACAGCTGGCGATTAAAGGTGGATGCTGGCGATGTGGTGTGTTTAACGTACAAGCATCTGTAAACCTGTATCTCATTTCATCAGCTTAACCACTTGGCGTCCGCGCTATAGCCGAATGATGGCCACAACGCGGACCTGAATTTCCGGGAGGCTGTCATATGACGGCCTCCCCTTTGCAGGCTCCCCGCACGTTGTGATCACCGAGTCACTGAGACTCGGGTGATCACAGATCCGAGTAAGGGGCCGATCTCAGCCCCTTACCACGTGATCAGCTGTCAGCCAATGACAGCTGATCAAATTATGTAAACAAAAGCTCGGTAATCGTTTTTTTATTCTCCTCACACTGACAGTGTGAGGAGAAAAAAAAGCAGATCACCGGCTTATGTGCAAGGGACACCGGTCCCGAAGAGGAAGAGGCAATTCTGCCTCATATGTGCCCACCATTACCCCTTGCCAGTGCCACCTGCCAGTGCCCGCAGTAGCCACCAGTGCCACCTATCAATGCCCATGAGAGCCATCTATCAATGCCCACCAGTGGTGCCAATCAGTGCCACCTAGCAGTGCTGCCTATCAGTGTAACCAACCAGTGCTGATCAGTGCCCATTATTGCCACCCATCAGTGCCCATCACTGACATCCATCAGTGCCCATCACTGACACCCATCAGTGCCCATTATTGCAACCCATCAGTACCCATCACTGACACCAATCGGTGCCCATTACTGACACCTATCGGTGCCCATCACTGACACCTCATCAGCGTACATCAATGAAGGAGAAAAATTACCTGTTTGCAAAATTTTATAACAAAAAATATAATTTTTATTTTTTTAAATTTGGTCTTTTTAAATTTTTTAAATAAAAAATAAAAACTGCAGAGGTGATGAAATACCACCAAAAGAAAGCTCTATTTGTGGGGAAAAAATGATAAACATTTCACTTGAGTACAGTGTTGTATGACTGCGCAATTGTCATTCAAAGTGCATCAGCGCTGAAAGCTGAAAATTGGCCTGGACAGGAGGGGGGTTTAAATGCCCAGTAAGCAAGTGGTTAAAGGGAAACTCCCCTTCTAGTCAGCTGTATGCTAGGATTATGAATATCCCTTAAGCCGCAAATCGAAGCAAGCCCACTCGTGATGGTACTGTATGTGGCCATCTCAACCTGGGCTCCCACCAGGCCACACCCCCAATGCGTTTCACTCGGCCCCTCGGAGCTTAAAGTAGAACTATAGGCGAAACTTTTTTTTTTCATTTTGGAAAGAGTAGGGGGGGGGTCTATAACCCCTGTCATATTTTTATTGTATTTTATTTTTTGCGCCATCTGTGTCCCATTGCAGAGATTTTCCCTCACTTCCTGTCCCACAGCCCAACAGGAAGTGAGAAGAAATCCCTGCAAATTAAGGGAATCCCTTGGAGACCCCCCACCAGGTCACCAGAACTAGTGTCCCATTGGAAGATTTCCCCTGTATTACTTTTCTGGGGACAACTTGGGATTTTCTTTTACTTACACTTATAATGATAATGGTAAACCGGCAGCGGCGGCCCATCCATAAAGGGCGCAGGGGCGTGTCCCCCTAATTTCAATGCGCCTGACCCCTAATCTCCATGCAGGGCACCGGACACATAGAGTTCTACAGGGGTTTTTTTTTGTGAAGCACATGATTAGATCTGGAGGCTCTAATTGGCTTTAAAAAGGATGAGCTCGGGGCACAGAGCACTGCTTTCTAAACCCACCAGCTCTTGACAATAGCGAATCAACATTCTATATTGTCTTCCTGCTTCTCCTCCCGGCTAATCAGGACAGGAAGCGGGTCCTGAGATTGGGCAGGAAGAGAAGCCAGGGAAGCCACCAAAGCTGCCCGGGAACGGGTTGGGGTAAGTGCAGGGCTGGCAGGCTTGCTGGTGATCTGGTGAGTGTGCTTGTGAGTGGGGCTGGTGAGCAGGGGGGAGGTGTTTTTTTTGCCCCTCCCCCCAAAAAATGGAGCACCAGCCGCTACTGTAAGCTGGACAAATAGAGAGGGTGAATCTCCTTAATGGAGGCACAGACAGCAATAAAAACTAGCAAGCTTTCTAATCCCTCTACACTCTATCCAAAACTAAAATAAAAAGTTTTGCCTTTAGTTATACTTTAATCATGGGGGTGGCTCCTGATTAAGCCCCCAAGCACGGAGCGAAACGCGTTAGAAGCGTGGCCTGGCAGGAGCCCAGGCTGTGATGGCCACATATCATCACGAGTGGGCTTGTGTCAGGAAAGAAGCAAATACCAGTCTTGCCAATATCGCACAATACAGCGAAATGGCTAATGCGTGTGCGCAATTCAGCTAAACGGCTAATATGTGTGTATGTGTAATTCAGCAAAATGGCGAACGCATGTACGCAATAGCCCGCGCACAACATGAGCCTCCCACTGCCCTATAAAGCCACTCTGTGCCATGACCAGATTGCTGGTTTGTCTTTCAGCTCCCCACGTGTTTCCTGCTTGTATCCTGATTCTTGATTACCTGTTGTGACCCAGATTGACCTTGACTTGCCTCTCGGACTTCTTCACTTGCTTCCTGTGTTTGACCCTCGGCCTGTCTACGGATATTGCTTCCTGTCCCCAGTGATTGACCCTCAGCCTGCTCCTGGACTTTGCTATTTTCTTCAGTGCTCGACCCCTGGTTTGCTCACAGACTTTGCCTCCAGTTACCTGTGTTTGACCCTTGGCCTGTTTACGGACTTTGCCATCAATCTTCAGTACTAAGTCATCAGCCTGCTAACAGTCCTTTGCACTAGACTGTTTTTGCCTATCTAATAGACTCTAACTAGTCATTGGTGTTTGACCCCCGGCCTGTTGTTGGATTAGCTGTTCATCTTCCTTCTTGAGCTTCAGCATCTTCCAGTCCTGCACAGCTGTCTCCCTGCTGGTGACCTTCACGCAAGACCTGCCCAGCCTGCTGGTGACTGGTGCCTCTTTGTGCCCTTCACCCCCTGTGCCATCTTCAGGAGTGGAGTGCGCTTAGTCGCAAGAGGTTACAGCTCTCAGCATCTCGGCCTTAGTGAGTACCCTTATCTGACAAAACAAACCAGCCTCTGTCTGTGACAATGAGGTCACTGTACTCCAATGGCCTCCACACTCACCACATCTCATCCAATAGAGCACCTTATGGGATATGGGGGAACGGGATTTTGGCATTAAGGATGTGCAGACGACAAATCTGCAGCAACTGTGTGATGCCATCATGTCACTATGGAGCAAAATCTCTGAGGAACGTTTCCAACACCTTGCTGTATCTGTGCCACCAAGAATGAAGGCAAAAGGGGGTCCAACCCGCTACTAGCAAGGTGTACCTAATAAAGTAGCCAGTGAGTGTATATACATATATACATACACACACATATTCTTGAGCTTTGGGGTGCACACTCTATTGCAATGGGCTGCGCACACCTATGATTATCTGCTTTAGATTACTGGCTAGATGTGAACCTTATAAAGGGGTCCTTTGGACCTCTTACCAGTCCGGTCCCTTTCCATAACCCCCTGCTTATCTCACTTTCTCTGGCTTCAAAAAGTGCCAGAGGCAAGCTTATTTTATGCCAACAATGCCCATTCCTACATCATTGCAAAGGTCTTATTGCATACCTCCCAACATTTTGGGATGGGAATGAGGGACACCTACTAGCAAATGTATGTAGGCATAGGACACGCCCCCTGCCACACCCCCTTAAAGGAGAATTAACCCCAAAAAAGGTTAATTAAATACACAAGTGCTTTTTTTTTACCTCTACTATTCCTTTATATTGGCTCTTAAAATGTACAAATGCAGCAATTTAGGAATTGGATGAAAGGTTTAGCGCTGGGAAACACTTTTTGAAAGATAAAAAGTGCATTTTATATAAAACTATATAGATCAGACCAAAATGAGGGACAAATGAGGAGGAAAGAGGGACAGAGGGACATTGCTCCAAATCAGGGACAGTCCCTCGAAATCAGGGACAGGACAGGAGCACAACGGTACAAGACTAAAGGCCGGCTTCAATGGGAAGCTTTATTTGTCTTTGATATTCCGTGATTGCATTTAATTTAATGTTTTTAAGTGTAAAAAGAAATCATCAGTATTAGGCACCCAGAGAGGTTCTCATCGAATTCTTCTGTCCGCAGAACAATGGAAATGGTGACAATGCACGCCGGGAATTAGGCAGACATAAAACACATGGAGTCGGCTGGAAGGTTCAGTTCCCTCCCCGAATATATTCTCCTTATTCATAGTGTGTTGTTCCCGTCCTCCTCTGATTGTCACAGAGACCTTGTGTTTTCCATAGCGCCGTGTCCTAATACGGTTTATAATCTTCTCGTCTTCCATTCACAATACAATTCTGACACCGCAGCTTTGTTCAGAGGGGATGAAAGAGAAACACCATTAAAACCCGAACATTTCGCTCTTTGCAGAAATCTCTGTTCTGCTTCAGCTATATCTCTGACATATGTGCAGCAAAATAAGCGCTCGGCGCCCTTCCTGGCACACAGCGGCAGCTGCTCAGAGCATTCCGGGACGTGGAATACTGTCCCAGAATGTATCCGGAATAGAAGAAAAATGCTAAACTCATTCCACCCTGTTCTGTGTAATGATATTATTCTAAGACATAAATCAGAGGCTGAAAGGGTTAACAGGTGGACATATGTTATAATAGGGAGAGATTCACTTGTTGTCTTGGCTGCAGAATTCATAATAGAGAGAGAGGCCGAAAGAGAGAGAGAACGAAAGAGAGAGAGAGAGACCGAAAGAGAGAGAGAGAAAGAGAGACCGAAAGAGAGAGAGAGACCGAAAGAGAGAGAGAGACAGAGAGAGAGAGGCCATAAGAGAGAGAGAAAGAGAGACCGAAAGAGAGAGAGACCGAAAGAGAGACAGAGAGAGAGAGGCCGAAAGAGAGAGAGGCCAAAAGAGAGAGAGAGACAGAGAGAGAGAGAGAAAGAGAGAGAGACCGAAAGAGAGAGAGACAGAGAGAGAGAGAGACAGAGAGAGAGAGACCGAAAGAGAGAGAGAACGAAAGAGAGAGCAACAGAGAGAGAGAGGCCGAAAGAGAGAGAGGCTGAAAGAGAGAGAGAGACAGAGAGAGAGACCGAAAGAGAGAGAGAGAGACCGAAAGAGAGAGAGAGAGAAAGAGAGACCGAAAGAGAGAGAGAGACAGAGAGAGAGAGAGGCCATAAGAGAGAGAGAAAGAGAGACCGAAAGAGAGACAGAGAGAGAGAGGCCGAAAGAGAGAGAGGCCGAAAGAGAGAGAGAGAAAGAGAGAGAGACCGAAAGAGAGAGAGACAGAGAGAGAGAGACAGAAAGAGAGAGGCCGAAAGAGAGAGAGAGACAGAGAGAGAGAACGAAAGAGAGAGAGAGAGAGACCGAAAGATAGAGAGAGAGAGAAAGAGAGACCGAAAGAGAGAGAGAGACCGAAAGAGAGAGAGACAGAGGGAGAGGGAGGCCATAAGAGAGAGAGAAAGAGAGACCAAAAGAGAGAGAGACCAAAAGAGAGAGAGACAGAGAGAGAGAGGGGCCAAAAGAGAGAGAGGCCGAAAGAGAGAGAGAGACAGAGAGAGAGAGAAAGAGAGAGACCGAAAGAGAGAGAGACAGAGAGAGAGAGAGACAGAGAGAGAGAGACAGAGAGAGAGACTGAAAGAGAGAGAGAGAGACCGAAAGAGAGAGAGACCAAAAGAGAGAGAGAGAAAGAGAGAGAGACCGAGAGAGAGAGAAAGAGAGAGAGAGACTGAAAGAGAGAGAGACCAAGAGAGAGCGAGAGAGAGAGAGAGAGAGAGACCGAAAAAGAGAGAGAGAGACCGAAAGAGAAAGAGACTGAGAGAGAGAGAGAAAGATAGAGAGACCAAGAGAGAGAGAGAGAAAGAAAGAGAGAGACCGGAAGAAAGAGAGAGAAAGAGAGAGAGAGAAAGAGAGAGAAAACGAAAGAAAAAGAGAGACCGAAAAAGAGAGAGAGAAAGAAAGAGAGAGAGAGAAAGAAAGAGAGAGAGAGAGGGAGAGAGGGGGGAGAGAAAGGGCGAAAGAAAGAGGGAAAAGGGAAGATAGAGAGAAAGAAAAAGAAAGAAGGAAAGAGACCGAAAGAGAGAACAAGAGAGAGAGAAAGAAAGAGGGAGAAGGAAAAAGAGAGAGAGAGAGAGAAAGATAGAGAGGGTGAAAGAAAGAGAGAGAGAGAAGGCTAGAGATAGAGAGAGAGAGAGGAGGGCAGAGAGAGAGAGCGAAAGAGAAAGAAAGAAACCAGCCTAAATATTGAGCAGGCCTAGCCAATCCCTGGGAAGATGTGCCCAGATGGTGACTGGGGAGTTTTTAAATAGTTTGGAGCCCTGAGGAGATCCTTCTCCCTTCCGAGGGAATGGATCAGTCAGCTGGAAGGAGGAGGGGGCTGCTTGCCCCTGGCAACCCTGGGACTGGGGGCTGAACTATTTACAAAAGGCTGCACCTATGTACTGATCCTGTTCCAGAATTCTGTGAGTAAAGCCTCCTATCTGTTCTACAAGCTACTTAATGATCCCCAGCCATGAACCTGTAGACTGTTCCAGTCTAGCCTATGCCTTCTACAAGCTCCTTCAGGGTCCCCATCCATGAACCTATAGACTGTTCCAGTCTAGCCTATATGTTCTAGAAGCTCCATCTTGGTCCCCACCTGTGAACCTATAGACCATTCCAGTCTAGCCTATATGTTCTGCAAGTTACTTCATGATCCCCAGCCGTGAACCTATAGACTGTTCAAGTCTAGCCTACATGTTCTGCAATTTACTTTATGGTCCCCAGCTGTGAACCTATAGACTGTTCAAGTCTAGCCTACATGTTCTGCAATTTACTTTATGGTCCCCAGCTGTGTACGTATAGACTGTTCCAGTCTAGACTACATGTTCTACAAGCTCCTTCATAGTCCCCAGCCGTGAACCTATAAACTGTTTCAGTCTAGCCTATATGTTCTACAAGTTACTTCATGGTCTTTAGCCTTGAATCTAAAGACTGTTACAAAATATCACACGGTCCCCATCTGTGAGTGAAAAGAAACTGTGCTGTTGCTGTTTAGAGAATTGTCCTCTGAAGATTTATGTCCAAGGGCTTCAGAGTATTCCACACCACCCCAAATCCCCTCCCCAGTTCCTTTAAACAATAAAATACAGAAAAAGACCCCTAGACTGATCAATGAGCCGGAATGAATGGACTGTTGTTGGGTGCCTGGTTGCCTTTGCACTGAAGTGGGAAAGAACCCGTCACATCTAAGCAGCCCTTGCAAGGATAGTGCTACATATAGAGATAAATCTCCGAAGTGTGGCTGTTTTAACACAGATTTGGCACATGGGACGCGGTGGTGTGAAGAAACAAAACTTTTTTGGTCTAAGATTGCTAGATGCACAAGTCTAATTCACATCCCTAAGGGCCCTAGAACTTTCTGGTTCATGTTGCATAAGAATTGTACTGATGGTTCTTCTTAATTATCTATTAATAATCCAACTTCTTCCTAATTATCTATTAATAGACCAACTTTAATAAACTATACATTAATTATAGGTAAGAGATTTGATTCAAAACTTTCTTCCTTCTATACATGAAGGTCAAGCATAATTTAATAGAACTTTTCAATATTGAACATATTTATTAATCTAAGTAATAATTATTATTATACGGGATTTGTATAGTGCCAACAGTTTGCACAAAGTTTCAAAATATAGGGGTAGACAGTAAAGTTAAAATACAGTTCACAACAAGAGGGGTTTGGAGAGCTCCGTTAATGAGAGCTTACAATTTAAAAGTGGTGGAAGCGATATAAAAGGTAATAATTGTAAGGAGGTAAGTGCTAATTTGTAGGTGGAGGAGGGATAAGCTTCTAGGTAGGTGCAGTTTATTTTCTCCATTGTAGGTGGCGCTCAACCGCAGCAGCATTGCTATTGGAGGGGAAGTCATGGTTCCTTTATGGTTTCCTGGGTCACTATCCGATTGGATGCTGCCATCCCGTGGCAGCCATCTTGGGTTAGGCAGAGCCTATTTAAGGCACTGGCTCCCAGGCTTGGCACGCATTTCGCCTGTGGGTAGTGTAGGGACAAGACAACCATCTGACAGGGACAGTGATTAGCGGCAGGGAGAGGTTGCAGAGAAGTAAGGAAAGGATAGGGACACGCCATCCTTCCTGGAGACCTCCCCATTTGGGTATGGACCGGCCAGGCCCCATTCCAACCCTCAAGACAAATGCTGTTGTCACATCCAAAACCTGCTCTTCTAAACAGCACTGTTGTATTCTGTGAGTCTTCCTGATCGGGTGCTTTCCCGTCGGGCTAGGTGTGAATTGCCAAATTTTAACCCTTTCGCTGCCAGAGCCGTTTTTGCATTATTTTTTTTTTTTGTACACATGTTTACAAAATCATTTTAGGCCTGAAGATTACACAAAATCCCTGAACATTATATATTTTCTAAAAACAGACACCCTAGAGAGTAAATTAGTTCCAATTTTTTATGTCACATGATATTACCGCAAAGGTCTAGGAAACACAAAATTTCAGTAAAAAAAACACACTACAGTGAATTTTAGGGCACACAAACGCAATAAACTACCCAAATTTTTAGTGAAATATAAAAGACAAGGTTGCACCGAGTAAATAGATACTCAACATGTCAAACCTTAGATGTGTGTGTGCCTGTGAAATGGTGACAAACTTCATTACCCTAAATTTTCTATAGGCAACACTTCAAAAGCCCCCTATAGGTCATCAGTTTAGTGTTATGAAGGAGGTCTGGTGCTAGAATTATTTCTCTCACTCCGGCATACGCCGCAACATGTGTATCGCTATGGATGTTTTCACACGTAGGTGCCCCCGACGCACTCATTTACGCTTGTATGTGCGTATATATGTAGGGGTGGGGGTCTCAAAAAAAATTTGCAGGGGGATTTTGGAGGTAAATAGAAGCAAGAAGATGGATCTTGAGCTGTTCAGACTGGTGAGGTCCATCTATTAAAATGAGTATGGGATAGTGACCATTGGTTTTAGCAGTTAGTAAGTGGTTAGTGAGCTTCAGAAAGGCAGGTTTAGTGGAGTGTTGTGGGCGGAAACAGATTGTAATTGGTTGAGAAGGTTGTTATCAGTGAGGTAAAAGCAGTGGCACTGAGGGGGTGCGGGGGGTGACACCCGCCAGAGATAAACCTGAGGTAGCAGCTCAGTTGGTTGTAGGCTAGGTGTTCTAGAAGTCTGAAGATAAGCAGGAACAAAGAGATGGATCTTAGGTTGTTCAGAATGGTGAGGTTCATCTAGTAGTATTAGTGTCTGGTAGTGGCCATTGGTTTTGTCAATTAAAAAGTTGTTAGTGAATTTTAGAAGGGCAGTTCTAGGAGATGGATCTTAGGTTCTTCAGAATGGTGACGTCCATCTATTAGTATGAGTATGGAGTAGTGGCCATTGGTTTTAGCATTTAGAAAGTTGTAAGTGAGTTTTAGAAAGGCAGTTTCAGTGGAGGGTTGTGGGCAGAATCAGATTGTAAGGGATCTAGAAGGTTGTTACTAGTGAGGTAGCAGCTCAGTTGGTTGTAATCTAGGCGTGCTAGAAGTTTTCAGGAAAGTGGGAGCAAAGAGATGGATCTTAGGTTGTTCAGAACAATGAGATCCTTTGTGGGTTTTTTAAGTGTGGGGTTGCAAGAGGGTGGTTTATAGAGGAAGTGAAAATGCCAGTAGAGAGGGAGACATTAAAGATATGGTATAGACATTAAAGATATGGTATAGACATTAAAGATATGGTATAGAATAGAGCAAGAAGGTAGTTGCAGGAGAACGAGGTCCAGGAAGCAGGTGGCAACATAGATGTTGGTGTAGCCATGCCCCGATAAGGGTTGCTGATTACTGTGGTTCACCTGACACATTGCCCAGCCAGACACCCATCTCTCAATCACTCAGAGCCATAGAACAGTCCATAAGCTTTTTTTTTTTTTTTTTTTTAATTGAGGGGATTGAACTTGGATGGGTAAAGTATCCTTTACCCATCCAAGTTCAATCCCCTCAATAAAAAACTTGCTCTATCGTTATGGGATGCCCAGAATGATTCAGCACAACTTACTTGGGACTAGGGATGAGCCGAACACCCCCCTGTTCGGTTCGCACCAGAACATGCGAACAGGAAAAAAGTTTGTTCGAACACACGAACACCGTTAAAGTCTATGGGACATGAACATGAATAATCAAAAGTGCTAATTTTAAAGGCTTATATGCAAGTTATTGTCATAAAAAGTGTTTGGGGACCTGGGTCCTGCCCCAGGGGACATGAATCAATGCAAAAAAAGTTTTGAAAACGGCTGTTTTTTCAGGAGCAGTGATTTTAATAATGCTTAAAGTCAAACAATAAAAGTGTAATATCCCTTTAAATTTCGTAGCTGGGGGGTGTCTATAGTATGCCTGTAAAGGGGCGCATGTTTCCCATCCCACATTTCAAAGGAAAAAAGTCAGTTAAAACTACTCGCAGCTATTGCATTGCCGGTCCGACAATATATATAGAAGTTCATTGATAAAAACGGCATGGGAATTCCCCACAGGGGAACCCCGAACCAAAATTTTTTAAAAAAAAATGACGTGGGGGTCCCCCTAAATTCCATGCCAGGCCCTTCAGGTCTGGTATGGATTTTAAGGGGAACCCCGCGCCAAAATTAAAAAAAAAAATGGTGTGGGGTCCCACCAAAAATACATACCAGACCCTTATGCGAGCACGCAACCTGGCAGGCCACAGGAAAAGAGGGGGGGACGAGAGAGCGCCCCCCCTCCTGAACCGTACCAGGCCACATGCCCTCAACATTGGGAGGGTGCTTTGGGGTAGCCCCCCAAAACACCTTGTCCCCATGTTGCTGAGGACAAGGGCCTCATCCCCACAACCCTGGCCGGTGGTTGTGGGGGTCTGCGGGCGGGGGGCTTATCGGAATCTGGAAGCCCCCTTTAACAAGGGGACCCCCAGATCCCACCCCCCCCTGTGTGAAATGGTAAGGAGGTACAAAAGTACCCCTACCATTTCACTAAAAAACTGTCAAAAATGTTAAAAATGAGTTTTTGTCAATTCCTTTTTTCAAATGCTTCTTCTTTCTTCTAGCCTCCTTCATCATCTTCTTCTTCTTCTGGCTCTTCTGGTTCTTCCTCCGGTGTTCTCGTCCAGCATCTCCTCCGCGGCGTCTTCTATCTTCTTTTCCTCGGGCCGCTCCGCACCCATGGCATGGGGGGAGGCTCCCGCTCTTCTCTTCATCTTTTTCTCTTCTTCATCCTCTTCTCTTCTTCTCTTCTTCATCTTCTTCTCTGGGCCGCTCCGCATCCATGACGGCATGGAGGGAGGCTCCCGCTGTGTGACGCGTCTCCTCTTCTGACGGTTCTTAAATAACGGGGGGGGGGGCACCTGGTGACTCCGCCCCCTCTGACGCACGGTGACTTGACGGGACTTCCCTGTGACGTCACAGGGAATGCCGCCCCTACCCCTTCCCAAGTAGGGAATGCTCATCCCTACTTGGGAAAATCCTCACTCTAGCACCTACCTAACTAAAGGGTGCTACACTGGATACAAGTTTATTAACCTCCTCTATAGTAGCAGGGTTTTGAGGTTTTCTACCTGGTCTTCCCATTTACTTGTTCACACTTTATATTGTTCTGGCTTTATTTGGAATCTTGCAATGCTTCTCACTATGGGATGTTTCTTTTTTAGCCTGTGCGTGGGCGAAATTGGTGCTCATTTTGCCCTGTTTGGAAAACCCAATAAAAAGAGGAAAGACTTGAATGTGG
This sequence comes from Aquarana catesbeiana, assembly GCF_042186555.1. NCBI lineage: Eukaryota > Metazoa > Chordata > Amphibia > Anura > Ranidae > Aquarana > Aquarana catesbeiana. The sequence continues at coordinate 682,624,142 of NC_133327.1, read as the reverse complement.
TGCTTGGTGGAGGCAATGGGGGATGAAGCTGAGAGTTAACAGTTACATAGTTACATAGTAGGTGAAGTTCAAAAAAAGACAAGTCCATCAAGTCCAACCTATGTGTGTGATTATATGTCAGTATTACATTGTATATCCCTGTATGTTGTGGTCGTTCAGGTACTTATCTAATAGTTTCTTGAAACTATCGATGCCCCCCGCTGAGACCACTGACTGTGGAAGGGAATTCCACATTTTAACCGCTCTTACGGTAAAGAACCCTCTACACAGTTTAAGGTTAAACCTCTTTTCTGCTCATTTTAATGAGTGGCCACGTGTCTTGTTAAACTCCCTTATGCAGTAAAGTTTTCTCCCTATTGTGGGGTCACCAGTACGGTATTTATAACTTGAAATCATATCCCCTCTCAAGCGTCTCTTCTCCAGAGAGAATAAGTTCAGTGCTTGCAACCTTTCCTCATAACTAATATCCTCCAGACCATTTCATAGCTTTGTTGCTCTTCTTTGTACTCGCTCCATTTCCAGTACATCCTTCCTGAGGACTGGTGCCCAGAACTGGACAGCATACTCCAGGTGCGGCCGGACCAGAGTCTTGTAGAGTGGGAGAATTATCGTTTTATCTCTGGAGTCGATCCCCTTTTTAATGCCAATATTCTGTTTGCTTTGTTAGCAGCAGCTTGGCATTGCATGCCATTGCTGAGCCTATCATCTACTAGGACCCCCAGGTCCTTTTCCATCCTAGATCCCCCCAGAGGTCCCCCCCCCCCCCCCAGTGTATAGATTACATTCATATTTTTGCCACCCAAATGCATTATTTTACATTTTTTTACATTGAACCTCATTTGCCATGTAGTCGCCCACCCCATTAATTTGTTCAGATCTTCTTGCAAGGTTTCCACATCCTACAGAGAAGTTATTGCCCTGCTTAGCTTAGTATCGTCTGCAAATACAGAAATTTAACTGTTCACCCCATCCTTCAGGTCCTTTATGAACAAATTAAATTAACAGTGAAAAAGAGTTAACAGGGACTGGATGAGGGTGTTAATGAGAGTTATGTAATAGGTTTGGAAGCACGGAGGCAGGAGGTATATTTTAGGAGGGCAGATTTATATAGAGAGAAGTCTTGCCGGGATTTCGTTTTACGCCACACATGATGCAGTTGCTTGTAAGACATCAGCTTTCAATCACACAGCAGGGAAATGGTTACGAAGCTTTAAAAGCAGATCACCTGTGAAGCAGAGAGGAGCTGATGATGGCGATGATGAGAGGATGAATGCATTATCTAACCGCCATGTTAAACTGCCATAATACCCATCCCCTGGCCTGTAATGAGTCCGTTAATGACAATGTCCTCTTTATGGATCGCTGGAAACCCTTCCTGAGTTCTAGGCTTCTTCTATATTACCAGAAAACATTGAAATTTAAGCACCCTTTTCCTAATATTAGTTTTGCTTTAGATTATATTTTGTTGGCTGACATTAATTTATATTCTGCAGCTGTTTTTTCTTTCTTATTATTGATTACAATTGACATACAAAGTGATTATATTTTTGTTACATGCAGTCAAATATTGTACCTTTTTGTTTCTATTTTGTACTGTTCTTTCATACCTTGCTTGCAGGGTTCCTATTTTTCCGTACTTTTGTCTGCTTTATTGTATTCTTTTAATTTCATTTCTGTATTTTTATTTCCAAAACCCGACAAAAATGTTTTATACGGAAGAGCAAGTTCCTAACCACAAGACTCCAATATATTCATGTAAATGTGAGAAAGAAATGACATTAGTGAAGTGACTCTGTTACTAAAATACATATTCAAAACAAACTGTTCCTTGCAAAAGAGCAATTGAATACTCCAGGGGTAGGTAGGCAACCTTAACCGCTTCAGCCCCGGAAGATTTTCCACCTTAAAGCAGAAGGTCCGCCCACCGCAAAAAAAAAATGAAAAGCCTGCAGCTGCTGGCTTTTAACAATAAGACACTTATCTGTCCTAGAGTCCAGCGATGTTGGTACCGCAGCTGATGTTTCCATCCACGCCGCCACCACGATTGCGGGTAAGGGTACCCGGCAGCGGGGCGGACTGACCATTGAGCCACTAGGGGGCCCCATCAGGGTTGCCAGCCTCAGTAAAACCAGGGACAGTATGTAAAAATCTGTGTTTTTTTTTACATCTGTCTCTGAAATGTCCCTTACCGACATCCTTTTGGTCTAAAAATCCAGAGATTATAGCTGCCCCACCTCTCCAGTACCTTCTCAGCCAATAGAAACATGTCTGTGTATACTGTGTGTACATGCATGTGTATACTGTGTGATTGTATACTGTGTGTGTGTGTATACTGTGTGGCCCCATAATCTCTGATTGCCTGGGGGCCCCATAATCTCCTATTGCCCGGGGGCCCCATGAGTTGTCAGTCCGCCTACTGTGCATGCGCGAGGCCCCGCTTCCTTCTCCTACTGGCCCGGCGGCAGAGGGAGGAGCAGGGAGCTGAGCGTTGACGTCATGGGCCGTGGCCTGGACTCCCGGAAGTGGGAACAGGATACCTGTTAAAGACAGGTATCCGCCCCCCCCACCCTCCCCACCGAATAGTGGCAAATGTGGCACCAGAGGGGGGGAGGAGACAAATCAGCGGAAGTTCCACTTTTGGGTGGAACTCCGCTTTAATGACCAGGCCATTTTATTGCGATACTACACTGCGTTATTTTAACTGACAATTGCGCGGTCGTGCAGCGTTTTACCCAAGCAAAATTGCGTCCTTTTTTCCCCCACAAATAGAGCTTTCTTTTGGTGGTATTTGATCACCTCTGCGGCTTTTATTTTTTTCGCTATAAACAAAAAAAGAGCGACAATTTTGAAAAAAAACACAATATTTTTTACTTTTTGCTATAAAAAATATGCAAAAAACGGGGATCTGTTTGTTTACATACACAGATCCCCATTCTGGCTCTCGGTGGAGCGATCGTGGGTGGCCAGCAGACATCGCGCCGCCAGCCACGCTCATCTGTAGTGGGCACGCCTGCTGCAGCTCTTAAAGGAGCCAATGTACTGGTATGGCGATTCGCGGGAACGAGCCGACCTGCCGCAGTATAATGACGGCAGCTGGTCAGCAAGTGATTAAAGAGGTGGAGATCTACCTGAACAACATGGGAGAGGTCAGAGATCACAGGGCACATTTTCACCTCCTCACATCTGATTTAAAGAGGTTGTAAACCTCCCTGTAGAAGTTGTACCTATGGGTAAGCCTAGAATAAAGGTTACCTATAGGTACTGTAATTATTAGTTGCACGTTTAGGAGATATTTACTGTGTTTTGCACTGATTATGTCATCGGCGTATGCACTGTGAAGAAACAGCCCCCCATGACATTTCTTCACAAGCGAGTGCCGTGACTGGCGGCTCCCGCGCCGATGCGCAGGAGTGACGTCACGCGGCTCTGGCCAGTCACAGAGCCAGAGTTGCCCTGGAAGGAAGAGGGGCGAACATGAATGTGGTCTGCAGCAGATACATCGCGTTCTTTGATTGCAGGCAAAGGACCAAATCGTCAGGCAGAGCAAGTCCAGAAGGCAGGCCAAGGTCGGTAACAGCCGGGCAAAGCAGTACCGAATCAGCAGGCGAACTCAAGTCCCTCACTGCCCGGTTGTTGCTGTCCATGCCTGTCTTCTGGTCCTGTAGCCATCTTTTGCTCTGGTGCCAAGGTGCCCCTGCATCCTGTTCCAAGGACTATGACTACCGGCTCTACCCACTTACAGAGTGGACCTTACCAGCCAGCTACTCCGGCACCCATGCCACTCCTTGCCTTTACACTCTCTGTCTCCACCTTCAGGAGAGTTGGGCAGAAGGTGCAAGAGAGGCCTCCACAACATTCCAGTAGTCACCAGGTATGGGATTGTTTGGATTCTGCAGGATTGCCAGCCAGAAGTTTCTCTTTACTTCCTCAGGGATCCTCAGCATGGACAGTGAGAAAGGTCACTAGTCAATTTCTCCTTTGCATTGAACAGTTTGATTAAATATTTATTTTAGCAACAGAGTTGCTCTTTAGAGTACACTTTAAAGGAACCAAGACCCCAAGACTTCCATGAAGAGCCTTTACTGAGTGCGAGAAGTAAAGAATGCCCTGGTTTTCTGCAGTGCTGGGTTGTGTACTCATTGACCACTTTGCTTAGTTAATGCAGAACTGAAGCATATAAAGGCTTGAATTCCACCTGAGCAGCAAATTCGTCAGTGTGAAGAACCTGTAATGTATCCAGAATGTAATAGGTTCTCCGTAAGATTTCTCTAGACCATGTCTAGGAAGAAGCTTGTTGAGATCTCAAAAAGATCTGAGGTATCATTGGTGGGGTAGTGCCGGAATCCTTTGGTCTTGATCTGGATCAGAGGTCTCCAAACTTTTTAAACAAAAGGCCAGTTTGCTGTCCTTCAGATTTTAAGGGGTCTGGACTGTGGTCTGTACTGATTACTCACTGTGTTCATTCATAATTGCAGCATTGGCTGTATGGGGCCCCGTGTTAGGTTGTCTGTATGGGGCCTGTGACAGACAGGCAAGCGCCCAGCTTGGATGCCGCCATCAAGATATACAGCTTCCTCCAATCTGGAACCAGGTATTATAGCTGAATATTGCACCCAAGAACTAGACAACACTAGAAAATCACTTTATTGTAAACTCTCGCAGAATATACAGTATCTCACAAAAATGAGTACACCCCTCACATTTTTGTAAATATTTTATTATATCTTTTCATGTGACAACACTGAAGAAATGACACTTTTCTACAATGTAAAGTAGAGAATGTACAGCTTGTATACACTGCATCAAATTGGTCTGCACGGCTGTCGTCCCAGAAGGAAGCCTCTTCTAAAGATGATGCACAAGAAAGACTGCAAACAGTTTGCTGAAGACAAGCAGACTAAGGACATGGATTACATGAACCATGTCCTGTGGTCTGATGAGACCAAGATAAACATATTTGGTTCAGA